>NW_017679965.1:0-5433 GCF_001879085.1 Nicotiana attenuata | reverse complement strand
ATCCAGGTGTTGGGACAGCGGTTGAGTCGCAGTAGCATTCTGGAAGCGAGTTTCCAGTCCAGGGACATTCGAGGTAGCCTTGCTGACGTCCGCAGGCCCGGAGTCCTTTCTATTTTATTCAGTTTGTTATCGTTGCACCGTAGCAGATAGCTTTATGATTTTTTCAAACCTTGTATTTAGTATTCTCTAGACGTTCGTGAGTGTTGTGACACCAGTCTTGGGTAGAGGATTGTTAAACTTCCGCGTTTCTTTTAGTAAATTTTATTTGAGACTTCCGCTTTATTGTTAAACGTGTTATTAATGTTAATACTGTTGATGTTCGCTAAAAGAGGTAATTGATGATTGGCTTGCCTAGCTCCTATTAGTAGGCGCCATCACGACTCCCGAGGGTGGGAAAATCCGGGTCGTGATAAGTTGGTATCAGAGCTCTAGGTTACATAGGTCTCACAGCTCATGGACAAACTCGGTAGAGTCTGAGGGATCGGTACGGCGACGTCTGTATTTATCCCCCAGAGGCTACAGAGTTAGGAAAGTTTCACCTTTGTTCTTTCTTGTCGTGCGGTTCTATATTTTTTCAAGTACCGATTGAATTTCTATTCTGTTCCTCCGCAGATGGAGAGAACACGTGCTTCCTCTTCTACCGCGCAGCAGTCCGAGCCCCCAGCAGCAGCCCCAGTGGCGGAGCCTCGGGTTGATTTGGAAGAGGAGGTTCCAGCCCCAGCAGTCCCGGCGGGCCCAGCTTAGGTCCCAGAGGGGTTCATTGCCATCCCAGTTCTTCGGGACGCTCTAGTCCGATTGGTAGGCTTCGTGGAGAGTGTCATTTGAGCGGGTTTGCTTCCAGGAGTTCAGCTAGCGGTGGCAGATCAGCCGGGTACAGTGGCTCAGGCCGGGAGTGAGATCACTTTTCAGGAGGCGGCCAATGTGGGCCGTAGAGTTGAGGTGGTCCTGCCACAGAGAGGCGGTCATAGGTCGGATAAGAGGCCCCGTCATGCAGGCAGATTCAGTGGTACCTCGTCTGGAGGTAGAGGTACTTATGGTAGAGGCCGTTCTCCTAGGCCCTTTCAGTCAGCTCCCCATGTCACTCATGGTACTTCAGGTGGTCATTCAAGTCGACAGGGTCAGCCTCAGTTCCCTCAGCAGTCGCGTGGATGTTATGAGTGTGGCGAGTATGGTCATCTCAAGAGGGTTTGCCCGAGGTNCTAGACCAGCAGGGTCTCCAGCTTTGACATGGGATCAGTTCGCGGAGATATTCTTGGAGAAGTTTCTCCCCGTCACTCAGCGGGAGGCACTTCGTAGGCAGTTTGAGCGCCTCCAGCAGGGCTCCATGACAGTTACACAGTATGAGACTAGATTTATCGACCTGGCACGCCATGCAGTTATGATACTCCCTACAGAGCGAGAGAGGGTCCGGAGATTCATTGATGGATTGATTCAGCCGATCCGTCTTCAGATGGCCATGGGAGTTGGTAGTGATATCTCTTTCCAGGAGGCGGCCAATGCGGCCCGCAGAGTTGAGATGGCCCTCACTCGGGGAGGTGGTCAGATGTCGGACAAGAGGCCTCGTCATACTGGTAGATTCAGTGGTACCTCATCTGGAGGTAGGGATTCCTATGGTAGAGGTCAGGAGCCGAGGCCCTTTCAGTCTGCGCTTCAGGTTTCTCATGGTGCTCCAGGCAGCGGAGGTTCTCAGCAGTATTATTCAGATCAGCAGCCTATCAGTGCACCCCCACTTCAGAGTTTCAGGGGAGGACATTCTGGTCGACAGGGCCAGCAGTCGCAGCAGCCGAGGTCTTGTTATGGTTGTGGTGACCCCGGTCACATTGTCAGGTTTTGCCCTCGAGCATTGGGCAGCACTCAGCAGCAGGGTCCTCGCCCCACGATTCAGGCAGCAGGTGATCCACAGCCCACCCAGCCAGCTAGAGGCGGGGGCAGGGATAATAGAGGTGGAGGCAGGGACCGTAGAGGTGGAGCTCGGACTGGCAGAGGCAGAGGACAGCCAGTGGTTGATCGTCCTAGAGATGCAGTTCAGAGAGGTGGGGGCCAGCCCCGGTGTTATGCTTTGCCAGCCAGGCCAGAGGCTGAATCTTCCGATGCAGTTATTACAGGTAGTATTCTGGTCTGTGACAGGGATGCTTCAGTGCTATTTGACCCTGGGTCTACGTATTCATATGTGTCGTCTTATTTTGCTCCCTACTTGGCTATGCCCAGTGATGCCTTGGGTATTTCTGTATATGTATCCACGCCAGTGGGTGATTCTATAGTGGTCGACAGAGTTCACCGTTCCTGTGTAGTAGTATTTGAGGGTCTTGAGACCCGTGTTGATCTGTTGCTTCTAGACATGGTTGATTTTGATGTTATATTGGGGATGGATTGGTTGTCCCCGTATCATGCGATCTTGGATTGTCACACCAAGACCGTGACCTTGGCTTTACCGGACTTGCCCCGATTGGAGTGGAGAGGGACCCCAGGACATGCCACCCGCAGTGTCATTTCATATGTTAAGGCTCGACGCATGTTCGAGAAGGGGTGTTTAGCTTATTTGGCATATGTTCGTGATTCCAGCCCAGAGGTTCCTTCTATTGACTCAGTTCCTATTGTTCGGGAGTTCCCAGAGGTTTTCCCCACAGACCTGTCGGGTATGCCGCCCGACAAGGATATTGATTTTTGTATTGATCTGGCTCCAGGCACGCAACCAATTTCTATTCCGCCATATCGTATGGCCCCGCCAGAGTTGAAGGAGTTAAAGGACCAGTTGCAAGATTTGCTAGGGAAGTGTTTCATCAGGCCTAGTGTTTCTCCTTGGGGTGCGCCAGTGTTATTTGTGAAGAAAAAGGATGGATCGATGAGGATGTGCATTGATTACCGGCAATTGAACAAGGTGACNATGATTCAGGCACCGGAGGTTCCACAGCCTGCCCAGCTAGCTAGAGGCGGTGGCAGAGGTGTTAGAGGTGGAGGTAGAGGTCTTAGAGGTGGAGTTCAGGTTGCCAGAGCTAAAGGCGAGCCAGCAGCTAGGCCAGAGGCTGAGTCTTCAGGTGCAGACATTACAGGTACAANATAGACTTGAGATCTGGCTACCATCAGTTGAGGATTAGGGCATCCGATGTCCCTAGGTCAGCATTCCGCACTCAGCATGGGCTTTATGAGCTTTTGGTCATGTCATTTGGGTTGACCAATGCCCCAGCAGCATTTATGGAGTTGATGAACCGAGTGTTCATGCCTTATTTGGATTTGTTCGTGATAGTCTTATTTGATGATATTCTGGTGTACTCCCGCAGCCAGGAGGAGCACGAGCAGCACCTCAGAGTGGTTCTTCAGACTCTGAAGGATAGTCAGTTGTATGCGAAGTTCTCGAAGTGCAAGTTCTGGTTGAGTTCGGTTGCATTTCTGGGTCATGTTGTATCAGCAGAGGGTATTCAGGTGGACCCGAAGAAGATTGAGGCAGTCAAGAATGGCCTCGACCAGCATCAGCTACAGAGATTCGGAGTATTCTTGGGGTTAGCAGGTTACTACTGTCGGTTTGCGGAGGGATTTTCATCTAATGCGGCCCCGATGACCAGATTGACCCAGAAGGGTGCCCAGTTCAGATGGTCAGATGAGTGTGAGGTGAGCTTTCAGAAGCTCAAGACAGCTCTGACTACGGCACCGGTATTGGTTTTGCCCACAGGCTCAGGACCTTATACAGTTTATTGTGATGCTTCTCGTATTGGGCTTGGCGCAGTATTGATGCAGGATGGCAGGGTCATAGCTTATGCTTCGAGGCAGTTGAAGATTCACGAGAAGAATTACCCAGTCCATGATCTAGAGTTGGCAGCCATTGTTCATGCCTCGAAGATTTGGAGGCATCACTTATATGGTGTGACGTGTGAGGTGTACACGGATCACAAGAGTCTGCAATACTTGTTCAAGCAGAAAGAGTTGAACTTGAGGCAGCGGAGGTGGTTGGAGCTATTGAAGGATTATTATGTTACTATTTTGTACTACCCGGGGAGAGCCAATGTGGTGGCCGATGCATTGAGTAGGATGTCCGCCAGCATGGGTAGTCTTGCTTATATTCCGGTCAGCCAGAAACCGCTTGCTTTGGATATTCAGGCCTTGGCCAATCGATTTGTGAGGTTGGACATCTCTGAGCCTAGCAGAGTGTTAGCTTGTACGGTTGCTCGATCTTCATTATTGGAGCATATCCGTGATCGGCAGTTTGATGATCCCCATTTGTGTGACCTGAGAGACACGGTGCAGCGTGGAGGTGCCACGAAGGTGACCTTAGATGAGGATGGTGTTTTCAGGTTGCAGGGGCGAGTATGTGTGCCCAATGTTGATGGTATTCGAGAGTTGATCTTAGCGGAGGCCCATAGTTCTCGGTATTCTATTCACCCGGGCGCCGCAAAGATGTATCAGGACTTGCGGCAGCATTACTGGTGGCGTAGGATGAAGAAGGACATTGTTGCATATGTGGCTCGATGTTTGAATTGTCAGCAGGTCAAGTATGAGCATCAGAGGCCTGGTGGGTTGTTTCAGAGGATTGAGCTTCCCGAGTGGAAGTGGGAGAGGATTACTATGGATTTCGTTACTGGACTTCCGATGACTCGGAAGAAGTTTGATGTTGTTTGGGTCATTGTTGATAGGCTGACCAAGTCAGCGCATTTTATTCCTGTTGCAGCCACCTATTCATCGGAGAGTTAGCTGAGATCTACATCCGAGAGATTGTTCGCCTTCATGGGGTGCCGATATCTATTATTTCGGATCGGGGTACGCAGTTTACCTCGCGCTTCTGGAGGGCAGTTCAGCAGGAGTTGGGCACCCAGGTTCAGTTGAGCACCGCGTTCCATCCTCAGACGGACGGCCAGTCCGAGAGGACTATTCAGATATTGGAGGATATGCTCCGAGCCTGTGTCATTGATTTTGGAGGCTCGTGGGACCAGTTCTTACCTTTAGCAGAGTTCGCCTACAACAACAGCTACCAGTCCAGCATTCAGATGGCTCCATATGAGGCGTTGTATGGTAGGCGATGTCGGTCTCCAGTCGGATGGTTTGAGCCGGGAGAGGCTCGGTTATTGGGTACAGATTTAGTCCAGGAGGCCTTGGATAAGGTCAAGATCATTCAGGACAGGCTTCGTTCGGCTCAGTCGCGGCAAAAGAGTTATGCGGATCGTAAGGTTCGAGATGTAGCTTTCATGGTTGGTGAGCGGGTCTTGCTCCGAGTGTCGCCTATGAAGGGCGTGATGAGATTTGGGAAGAAGGGCAAGCTTAGCCCTAGGTTCATTGGCCCATTTGAGATTCTCGATCGTGTGGGAGAGGTGGCTTACAGACTTGCCTTGCCGCCCAGCTTGTCAGCCGTGCATCCAGTGTTCCATGTGTCCATGCTTCGGAGGTATCACGGCGATCCATCCCACGTGTTAGATTTCAGCACTGTCCAGTTGGACAAGGATCTGT
>NW_017679964.1:0-14991 GCF_001879085.1 Nicotiana attenuata | reverse complement strand
TATTATGTTTTATCTCAGTAGGGCCCTGACCTTCCTCGTCACTACCAACCGAGGTTAGGCTTGGCACTTACTGAGTACCGCTGTGGTGTACTCATGCCTCTTCTGCGCATGTTTTTCATGTGCAGATCCAGGAACTTCCTCCTAGGCGTATCATCCTCGTGGTGGAGAGTCCTAGCTGAGGCTTGAGGTATATCTGCTACGTCCGCAGACCAGGAGTCTCTACTCTATTCCGGCTTTAGCAGATAATTCATTTCTTTCCTTTCATGTTGTTTAGACATTCTAGTGTAGAGCATATTACTACATTCTATTAACCTGTGTTTCCCTTGAGTTTCCGGGTTTTTGGATTTAGTTGTAGACTTCCGCATATTTTTGAGTTGTATAGGCCGAGTGGCCTTAATATACAATTGTTATTTCTGTATGTTCAGTTTTAATTAATTATTCCGCAAATGTTAATTTGTTATTCCGCACTGTTAGGCTTACCTAGTTGTAGGAACTAGGTGCCATCACGACATGTTCATGGAGGGTGAACTGGGGTCGTGACAAGTTGGTATTAGAGCTCTAGGTTCATAGGAGTCACGCAACACAGGCCGGTTTATTAGAGTCTCGCTAATCGGTACGGAGACATCTGTACTTATCTATGAGGGGCTATGTAACTATTTAGGAAAAATCTTCATTTCATTTGAATTCCTCGTCGTGCGATATTTTTGGACATAAATTCTAAACTTCTGACTTCTATTCTCTCACAGATGGTGAGGACACGTGCTACTCGAGATGATCAGGCACCCGCGCCCCCTACTGCAGCCGCCAAAGGCCGCGGCCGCGGCCGGGGCCGGGGCCGGGGCCGGGTGAGAGGTTGAGGACGTGCACGTGATGCAGCCAGAGCACCTGCGCGAGCTGCCGCCGAAGTACCACCAGCAGATCCAGCCGAAGCCCAGGCACCTGGCACACCTACTACTGCCACTACTACTCTAGCGCTCCAGGAGACTTTGGCTCAGTTCACGAGCATGTACACCACCTTGGCTCAGGCAGGGTTGCTTCCCATTGCTGCAGCCACATCCCAGGCCGGGGGAGAAGCACAGAATCCCGCCGTCCGCACTCCTGAGCAGCGAGTGCAGGTTGAGCAGGCTTCCGAGATTATTCCGGCACCGCCTGCAGCGCCAGTTTAGCCCAAGGATGGGTCAGCTGCTTTAGAGGACGAGCAGAGAAGACTTGAGAGGTTCAAGAAGTATGATCCCCCAGTGTTCAGTGGATTAGCATCAGACGATGCCTTAGGATTTCTAGAGGAGTGTCATCGTATTCTTCACACTATGGGCATAGTGGAGTCCAGCGGGGTTTCTTTCACTGCTTTTCAGCTTCGGGGAGCCGCCTATGATTGGTGGCAGACTTATGAGATAGACAGTCCAGTCGAGGCTGCTACACTGACTTGGACCCAGTTCTCGGATATATTCATGAGAGAGTTTGTCCCCAGAGTCACAGGGATGCATGGCGCGCAGAGTTTGAGCATTTGCGCCAGGGTGCTATAACCGTTTCAGAGTATGCTATCCGTTATACCAGGTTGGCCAGGCATGCACCGGCTTTGGTTGCTACAGTTCGGGAAAGAGTTCGCAGGTTCATTGAGGGTCTTATCCCACCCATCAGATCTAGCATGGCTCAAGAGTTGGAGATGGACATTCCTTATCAGCAAGTAGTGAGCATTGCTAGGAGGATTGAGGGTATGCTCGCCAGGGAGCAAGGAGAGAGAGAGGTCTCGAGAGTCGGGTCACTACTCTGGTGCCCGTACCCCATCAGCAGGTCGTTATGGCAGAGGTTATTCGGGTCGCCCTGTACATTCAGCTCTTCCAACAGCCGGCAGTACTCCAGCTCCACCTACACCTCAGAAGCCTTATTATGCACCTCCAATTTCTAGCGCGCCTCCTGCGCGGGGTGCTTCCAGAGGTCAGTCCAGCAGACCTGGCCCTAGTCAGTCACAGGCACCGCGTCCTCCCAGAGCTTGTTACGAGTGTGGTGATACACATCACTTGGTGAAGGATTGCCCCAGACTTGGGAGGAGCGCGCCCCCACAGACTTCTCAGCCACAGCGTGCTCCTCAGGGTTCTCAGGCCATAGTCACAGCTCCAGCTGCTACCCCACCTGCCCAGGCGGCTAGGGACGGAGGTCGGGGAGATAGAGGTCGCCCTCGTGAGAGGGGCCGGGCCAGATATTATTGTATTCCTGCTCGCACTGAGGCTGTTGCCTTCGACTCCGTCATTACAGGTATTATATTGGTTTGTCACAGAGAGGCATCGGTTCTATTCGATCCGGGCTCTGCTTACTCTTATGTGTCTTCTCACTTTGCTCCGCATTTGGGTGTGCCTCGGGATTCTTTGAGTGCCCCCGTTTATGTTTCTACTCCTGTGGGAGATTCTCTTGTTGTGGACCGCATTTATCGGTCATGTTTGGTTACTATTCGTGGTTTTGAGACCAGAGCAGATTTATTGTTACTCGGTATGGTGGATTTTGACATTATTCTGGGCATGGACTGGTTGTCGCCCCATTTTGCTATTCTTGATTGTCACGCCAAGACCGTGACGCTAGCTATGCCAGGTATTCCGCGTGTTGAGTGGAGTGGTACTTTAGATCACACTCCCAGTAGAGTTATCTCTTTTCTTAAAGCTCAGCGCATGGTTGAGAAGGGGTGTGCCACGTATTTGGCTTATGTGAGAGATGTTAGTGTTGATACACCTTCTGTTGATTCTGTTCCAGTGGTACGGGATTATCCCGATGTATTTCCAGCTGATCTTCCGGGCGTGCCGCGTGATAGAGACATTGATTTTGGCATTGATCTGTTGCCGGGCACTCAGCCCATTTCCATTCTTCTGTATCGTATGGCTCCTCCTGAGTTAAAGGATCAGTTGCACAAATTGCTTGGTAAGGGTTTTATTCGACCCAGTGTTTCACCGTGGGGTGCTCCTGTTTTGTTCGTGAAGAAAAAGGATGGTTCTATGCGCATGTGTATTGACTACCGCCAGTTGAACAAGGTTACAGTGAAGAACCGTTATCCTTTGCCTCGTATACATGATCTGTTTGACCAGCTTCAGGGTGCACAGGTGTTTTCTAAGATTGACTTGCGCTCAGGTTACCATCAGTTGAAGATTCGGGAGCCAGATATCCCGAAGACTGCCTTCAGGACTCGATATGGCCATTACGAGTTCCTTGTCATGTCATTTGGGCTGACCAATGCCCCTGCAGCTTTCATGCATTTGATGCACAGTGTGTTCAGGCCATATCTTGACTCGTTCGTGATTGTTTTTATTGATGATATTCTGGTGTATTCCCGGAGTCGGGAAGATCATGAGCAGCACCTGAGGACCGTGCTACAGACCTTGAGGGAGAAAAAGTTATATGCAAAGTTCTCAAAATGTGAGTTTTGGCTGATTTCTGTGGCATTCTTAGGCCATGTGATTTCTAGTGAGGGTATTCGGGTGGATCTGAGGAAGGTAGAGGCCGTGCAGAGTTGGCCCAGGCCGTCCTCAGCTACAGAGATTCGCAGTTTCCTTGGCCTGGCGGGTTACTACCTTCGTTTTGTGGAGGGATTTTCATCGATTGCTGCCCCTATGACTAGATTGACCCAGAAGGGTGCCCCATTTCAGTGGACAGAGGAGTGTGAGGCGAGCTTTCAGAAGCTCAAGACAGCTTTGACTACAACCCCAATCTTGATGTTGCCTACCGCTTCGGGGTCTTATACTGTCTATTGTGACGCCTCGAGAGTTGGCCCTGGATCAGTGTTGATGCAGGACGGTAGGGTGATTGCCTACGCGTCCAGACAGTTGAAGATACATGAAAAGAATTACCCTGTCCACGACCTTAAGTTAGCTGCCATTGTTCATGCCTTGAAGATCTGGCGTCATTATTTATATGGAGTGCCTTGCGAGATCTATACTGATCATCGGAGTTTGCAGCACTTGCTCAAGCAAAAGGATCTCAATATGCGTCAGAGGAGGTGGTTAGAGCTGCTGAAGGATTATGACATCACTATCCTGTATCACCCGGGCAAGGCCAATGTGGTGGCGGATGCCTTGAGTCGCCGGGCGGAGAGTTTGGGGAGTTTGGCATATTTACCAGCTTCAGAGAGGCCTATGGCGATGGATGTTCAGGCCTTAGCCAGCCAGTTCGTGAGATTGGATCTTTCAGAGTCCAGTCGGGTTCTAGCTTGTGTGGCTTCCCGGTCTTCCTTATTTGATCGCATCAGGGAGCAACAGTATGAGGATCCTCATTTACTTGTCCTTAGGGACAAGGTTCAGCGTGGAGATGCCAAGGATGTGACCATTGGAGATGACGGGGTATTGAGGATGCAGGGCCGGATTTGTTTGCCCAATGTTGATGGTCTTCGAGAGTTGATTCTAGCAGAGGCCCATAGTTCGCGGTATTCCATCCATTCGGGTGCCGCGAAGATGCATCAGGACTTGAGGCAGCACTACTGGTGGAGGCGGATGAAGAAGGATATAGTTGGTTACGTGTCTAGATGCCTCAACTGCCAGCAGGTGAAGTATGAGCACCAGCGCCCGGGTGGGTTGCTCCAGCAGATAGAGATTCCGGAGTGGAAATGGGAGCGCATCACTATGGATTTTGTATCTGGACTTCCACGGACCGTGAAGAAGTTTGATTCCATTTGGGTTATTGTGGACCGGCTGACCAAGTCCGCTCATTTTATTCCTGTGTGTACCACTTATTCATCGGAGCGGTTGGCGGAGATTTATATCCGGGAGATCGTCCGTCTGCATGGTATTCCAGTTTCTATCATTTCGGACAGAGGTACTCAGTTTACATCGCGGTTCTGGAGAGCCGTGCAGCAGGAGTTAGGTACTCAGGTGGAGTTGAGCACAACATTTCACCCCCAGACGGACGGACAGTCCGAGCGCACTATTCAAATTCTTGAGGATATGCTCCGTGCGTGTGTGATTGAGTTTGGAGGGTCTTGGGATCATTTCTTGCCACTGGCGGAGTTTGCTTACAACAATTGTTATCAGTCCAGCATACAAATGGCACCGTATGAGGCTTTATATGGCAGGAGGTGTAGATCCCCGGTGGGTTGGTTTGAGCCGGGTGAGGCCAGGCTATTAGGCACAGAGTTAGTACAGGATGCATTGGAGAAGGTTAAGACGATTCAGGATAGACTCCGTACAGCCCAGTCCAGACAGAAAAGTTACGCGGACAGGAAGGTTCGTGATGTTTCATATATGGTTGGTGAGCGGGTTCTGCTTCGGGTCTCGCCTATGAAAGGCGTTATGAGGTTTGGGAAGAAAGGAAAGTTGAGTCCGAGATTTATTGGCCCTTTTGAGATTTTGAGGCGAGTTGGGGAGGTTTCTTACGAGCTTGCCTTACCTCCCAGTTTGGCCGGAGTTCATCCGGTATTTCATGTTTCGATGCTCCGGAGGTATCACGGTGATCCGTCGCACGTGTTGGATTTCAGTTGAGTCCAGTTGGACAAGGATCTATCCTATGTTGAGGAGCCAGTGGCTATACTGGACAGGCAGATCAGGAAGTTGAGGTCAAAGAACATAGCTTCAATGAAGGTTCAGTGGCGGGGTCAGCCGGCCGAGAAGGTGACTTGGGAGACCGAGCAGGATATGCGCAGCAGTTACCCTCATCTTTTCACTACTTCAGGTATGTTCTCTATGCTCGTTCGAGGACGAACGAATGTTTAAGTGTAGGAGGATGTGATGACCCGGCCGGTCGTCTTAAGAATTTACGCCCCGATCCCCCATTAACTGCTTCCCCTAAGTTCATTTCTGCTATTTTGGTTTGCCGGGACGTTCGATGTTGAGTTTCGGAGAGCTTTGGGACACTTAGTCCCTAAATGAGAGCTTAAGTGTTGAAAAGTGGTCCGTAGTCGGAACAGTGTAAAGACGACCTCGGAATTGAAATCTGATGGTTCCGTTAGCTCCATTAGGTGATTTTGGGGTTGGGAGCGTGTTCGGAATGTATTTTGGAAGTCCGTGGCTCATCTAGGCTCGAAATGCCGAAGTTTAAATTTTATAAGTTTCCGGTCCGATAGTGAGTTTTTGATCCGAGGGTCGGATTGGAATTCCGGAAGTTACAGTAGTTCCGTCATGTCATTTGGGATGTGTGTGCAAAATTTCAGGTCATTCGGACGAGGTTCGGGTAGGTTTTTGATCGAAAGCGTGTTTTGTTGCAATTTGAAGTTCTTAGGCTTGAATCTTTGATTAATTCGGGTTTCTAGCGTTGTTTTAGGTGTTTTTAAGATTGTTACAAGTTTGAATAAGGTATTAGCTGGTATTGCTGCTTTTCGTTGAGGTCCCGGGGGCCTCGGGATGATTTCGGGTGGTTAATGGATGAATTTTGAAGTTATTGCAGCAGCTGAATGTCCCTCTTCTGGTATTTTCGCTTCTGCAGCTTGGGAACCGCAGATGCGGCGCCGCAAAAGCGGCTGTGTGGCCACAGAAGCGGCCTGTCTCCTTTTCCTCAGAAACCGCAGAAGCGGTGCCATTTCCGCAAAAGCGGAGCCGCAGAAGCGGCTTAGGCATCGCAGAAGCGGAGCCGCAGAAGCGGCCCAGCTATCGCAGATGAGGCCCTGTTCCCTTTAGTGAAAACCACAGAAGCGGCTTGGTTTCCGTAGAAGCGGGACCGCAGAAGCGGTCCCTTGTCCGCAGAAGCGGAAATCTTTGGGCGGAAATAGAAATTTCGAGGGTTTGAGTTCATAAGTTACAAAAATCAATTGAGAGCTTGGGAGAGGGCGATTTTGAGTGGGTTTTGAAGAGAAGATTATTGGGTAACGTTTTCTTAATCCCTTCTAGTTATATTTCATCATTTTGTTGTTAAATCCATCATTAAAATTCGAATTTGGGATTAAACTTTGAAGAATTTGGTTAAAACTTCTTAGGCCAAACTATTGGGTTTTGAGTGAGCATTTGACCTCCGATTTGGGAGATTTTTATATGGTTAGACTCGTGAGAGTACGAGAGTTCTGAAAATATGAAAATTATTCGATTCCGAGGCATTGGCCTGAAGGGCATTTTGGTCATTTCACCTAATTTCACGCTGTAGCTTTGAATTTAATAACAAAACCAGGTGTTTGCGATGTTATTTACAATGTGTAATTGAATTCAATAGATTTGGGCCATTTGGAGTCGGATACTCGTGGCAAGAGCGTGGTTTCTAGTTGATATTGAGCCGGTTCGAGGTATGTGGCTTGTCTAACCTTGTGTGGGGGACCTTTCCCCTTAGGACATGATCTTTGAATATTTGAATGCCTCGTACGTGAGGTGACGAGCGCGTACTTGAGCTAATTGTTGTAAACCCGTTTCTACTTGAAGTATTTAAATTGAGATTTCCTGTTTACTTGTTCATTTTAGACTGTAAGTTTATACCTGTGCTAGCTTAGAGACGCATGTTTAGCTGGCTTACTTGCTTATTTGTTTAGCTGTACTATTTGTACTCTGTGAAGTATGTTAGGCTAGAATTTACTATTACTTGTCCTGATTTTAGCATTTATTCTGAGATTACGGGTTGTTGTTGTTGTGTGTTTAATTTGGGACTACGGGACGGCTTCCCGGGAGATCCCCTGTACTTGAGATATTCTGGACTGAGGGAGCGGCATACCAAGAGATCCATGGCACATGTGTTTCTATATATATTGGGATACTAAGAGATCCCCGGCTTACTTATTGAGGATACCCAGAGATCCTCGGGATACCAAGAGATCCCCGACTTACTTATTGAGGATACCCGGAGATCCTCGGGATACCAAGAGATCCCCGACTTACTTATTGAGGATACCAAGAGAT
The DNA here is from genome assembly GCF_001879085.1 of Nicotiana attenuata. Taxonomy (NCBI): domain Eukaryota; kingdom Viridiplantae; phylum Streptophyta; class Magnoliopsida; order Solanales; family Solanaceae; genus Nicotiana; species Nicotiana attenuata. The sequence continues at coordinate 7,207 of NW_017679964.1, read as the reverse complement.
CCTCGGGATACCAAGAGATCCCCCAGCTATTATTCCTGGTTGAGGGCAGTTTTCCTTGTATTGTTACCTTTGCTTTCTATTACTGTTCTTCCTTATTTACCTGGTTTAGATTCTCGCTGTAGACTTTATTTAAACTGCTTCCGTTATCTCATTATTTATTATGTTTTATCTCAGTAGGGCCCTGACCTTTCTCGTCACTACCCAACCGAGGTTAGGCTTGGCACTTACTGAGTACCGCTGTGGTGTACTCATGCCTCTTCTGCGCATGTTTTTCATGTGCAGATCCAGGTACTTCCTGCCAGGCGTATCATCCTCGTGGTGGAGAGTCCTAGCTGAGACTTGAGGTATATCTGCTACGTCCGCAGGCCAGGAGTCTCTACTCTATTTCGGCTTTAGCAGATTGTTCCTTTGTTTCCTTTCATGTTGTTTAGACATTCTGGTGTAGAGCAAATTACTACATTCTATTTGCCTGTGTTTCCCGTGAGTTTCCGGGTTTTGGGATTTAGTTGTAGACTTCCGCATATTTTTGAGTTGTATAGGCTGAGTGGCCTTATATACAGTTGTTATTTCCGTATGTTCAGTTTTAATTAATTATTCCGCAAATGTTAATTTGTTATTCCGCACCGTTAGGCTTACCTAGTTGTAGGAACTAGGTGCCATCAAAACATGTTCATGGAGGGTGAACTGGGGTCGTGACAGCAAAGGCGTGGCGAGCTAGAGATTTAGCCGGTTCGAGGTGAGTAATGATTGTAAATGATGTTCTGAGGGTTTGAAACCCCGGATTGGGCATCGTAGTACTATATTGAGGCGAGGCACACGCTCAATGACGAGTGTGGGGTCGTGTACCATTAGGGATTTGGACTTGGTCCGTCCCGACTGATGATTTTACCGCGTATTTGATTGAAAACTATTTGTTATCATTGTTTATTGGGCTAAATGCCATATTTGGGCTTCGTGCCAATTACTTGAACCCTTCGGGGCTTTTATTTGATATTTCCTCACTGTTTTGACATACTACTTGTACTCAGTCATATTAAATTCCACTGTTTTACTACTCAGCCGTTTTTTACTCAGTTTGAGATTTAAATGATATTTTAAATGAAGTTTGGGCTGAGAAACACCGTTTTACTATTGCCCGAGGGGCTTGTGATGATTTTTGACTGAGTAAGGCCGAGGGCCTATATTGTGAGGAGATACCGATACTGATTGGAGGTCGAGAGCTCGAGATATGTACGCCACGAGGTGGCTTGAGTGATATGAGGCCGAGGGCCTAGATTTGATGCCACGAGATGACTTGTTATTGCGCTTGGGCCGTAAGGGGCCCCTCTAGGAGTCTGCACACCACCAGTGAGCGCGGGTACCCATTATGATGTGAGATTGAGCCGAGGGGCCGTTACTGTGCCCGAGGGGCGGATGTGGTGTTACTGTGCCCGAGGGGCGAATTTCTATTTGTTTACATTATCATAATTAACTGTCAGTTACCTGTTTACTGTTTTAAAGAGTATTTTCTTAATTTTTCTGGCTTTACTGATCTTAAATGATTTTACTGCTTCATTATAGAATGCCATGTGTTTTATGTGTTTCCTTACTTTCAGTCATTATTTATATTTGTTACTCACTGAGTTGGTGTACTAACTTTACTCCCTGCACCCTGTGTGCAGATTCAGGCGTAGCTCGTTCCGCTCCGGAGTGCTGATTTTCCTCCAGTTCCAGGCGGGCCTTTTGGAGATTACGAGGTAGCTGTTGACGTCCACAGCCTCATGTCTCTACTCCTCTATCATTTCTGTCTCCTTACAAACATTTGTAGTAGTTTATGACTTTAGCAGACTGTTTTGTGGCTCATAGATGCTCGTGACTTGTGACTCCCCGGTTAGGGCTATGTCGGGTTGGATTTTTTCGCATTGTCATCAATATTTCCGCTATTCCGTATTATTGAATCATGTTTAGACTAATTTGTGTTGATTAACTATTTTAAAGGATGAATTGGGTTAAACTGGCTGGCCTTGTCTTCACGAGAGGCGCCATCACGATCGGGTTCGGGGTTAGGGTCGTGACAAGAAGGGTCTATTGCAGAGGGATACATTGCAACTGAATGCATGACCTTATGCTTAAGGTATCTGCATAAAATTGATACAAAGTTCAATCGGCCTGGATGAAATTATGATGCTGGTTTAAAGAATTCTGCTGGAGGTTTATCTCTATTTTGTCAACTTGGAAAAACTTTAGGGGTTGGAAAACAAAAGGAGCCTGAAGCAAATGAACTGGAACAGGCACATATATACATATTGAAGAATTGCGATGAAGTACTACCATATCTCGAGTATGAAAAACCGTATTTCATATCATTTCGTTCACTCCATATTTTCTTTAGGATTATTTCTCCTTTATGACATTTGTGGTTGATCGAAATTTTGTAGAGAGTTTTCACAAATTCATGTCGTTAATCTTCAACATTTGTCCGATGCAGAATGGAACAAACAGTTTATTGAGTGGTTTAAAGATAGGGTGAGTAATAGGTAGACTTTAAACATGAAAATATAATATTGTATTACTTATACTAAAGTGTTCAATTTATCTTGTTGATAGGTCGCACAATTGCATAAAGGAGATAACAGTAAGATCATGAAGATTTACTCTCATTTTCACGTGGTCCGACCGGATATGTGAGACGTTATAATGGCTACATTGTTAATGGGTACAGATTTCATGTGGAAGATCATGATAATCAGTTAAAAACTCAAAATTGTAGGGTAGTTGTAGTTGGTGCGACCGATAAAGATAGCGAGAACCTTGATTACTATGGAGTTTTGACTGATATACTTTAATTGCAATTCGTCCCTGATAGAAGAGTGATTTTGTTTGGATGTAATCAGTTTGATGTGTATGATAAAATAAAAGGAGTTAAACAAGATGAATATGAATTTATAAGTGTTAATTGGGGGCGATTTTTAAAAACAAATGAGCCTTTTGTATTAGCGGACCAAGCATCTCAAGTATTTTATGCTAATGACAATTTCAATAAGGGTTGGCGTGTGGTGAGAAAACGAAACCTCGTGATTCTTATGAGATTGTGAAACAAATAGATGATAGTTTTGTAGATTCAGAAAATCCTTCACAAAATAAACGAAAAAGAACGGATGAGGTAAAAATCTCTTTATGTATTGATATATTAACTGTTTTACATTGTGGTTGCATGATCTTTTTGTCAATACATTATTTTTATTATGTCATTCTTATTTTGGTTTCTTCTGATTGTTTTGTAGGCCTAACATGAAAAGTTCAAAGCTTGAAATTGAGGTTGGATCCACTGCGAAGGCTGCCAAATATGGATTCCTTCCACCAGGTGCTCTAGCAAAGGGACGAGGGCAAGGTCTTAGATCAATGTGCTGTTTAGGGGCGTTTGGGAATAAGGTAGAATCCTTCCATCAAAATGCTTTTCTTACTGCTCAAAATATGTCTAAACCTTCTACTGGTGAAGGAATCCAAAATATGTTAGTATCTTCTAATGGTACAAGATCAAATTCTCTCCTATCTGCTGGTCAAGGAATGCAAGCAACAAAGAAAAACTCCCTAGTTCCTGAAAAAAAACAGTTGCAAACTAATTTTTCATTGCCTCCATCTACTGATATTCTATTATCTGCATCTACAAAGAAAAACTCATTTGTTTCTAGGAAAGATCAGATGCAAACTGAGACTCCATTTCCTCCACCCACTGATCAAGTTATGCAAACAGTTGAAACATGTATGGTTTGACAAATCTATGATTATAAATTTACTTGACACATACAATAGTTTTAGATACTACTAAATCGTGCAATGCTCAAGTACTACTGAAAAGGTAAAAAAAGTTCGAGGAAGGAACAAGTATAAAGAAGTTGCATCACTTGAAGTTGGAGAAAAGTTGAAAGTGACATTTTACAATAATCGAACTGTTGGAAAGAATAGCAGTCTATTTTCGAGGCACTTGGGAATAATAGTTCGTGATCGTAATATGTGTCCGTTGGCAGTATCATCATGGGATGATATTAAGAAGAAAAGTTAAATCACATGTGGGCAGCTATTGAGGTAACAAATGTGTCCAATTTATTTATAAGCTACTTGCTACAACTCAAAATATATTTTCACAACCTTACAATATTCTTTTGCTAAAGTAGTTTTACCATTTTCTTTTCTATGTTCTATCAATTCTTAAGGTTTTATCCATTTTGGTAAAGTGTGTATTATGATATGTTTAATTTATTGTAGGATAAATTTGAGAGCGATGACCTAAATATTCATCGCAATCATATTTTGGGATGGATGAAAGAATTATGGAACAAATGGAGAGGACAATTGCATGCAAAATACGTGAGGGGTAAGCCGATCCAAGAGGCTCTTAAGAATATACCAAAGGGGGTAGACAAGAAACAATGGGAGTGGTTGGTAAAAGAATATTTTTGTACAGAAAGTTTTCAGGCAAAAAGCAACAGGAATGCAGCAAACAGAGCTAAGTTGAAGATGCCTCATCATATTGGTAGCAAGCCTATTAGAGAAATTATTTATCAAAAGGTGTTATCTTATCGGTTCTTTTTTCATATATATAAATATCAAGGAGGCATTATTTGACATTTTGACTTTAATGTGAAGGGCGGGAAAGATGGCAATCCACCAAATTTGGCAACTATTTTCTTTGAGACTCGCAAGAAGAACAACAAGCTTGTTGAACCAGAGACAATTGTAAAACATGTGCGTTTTATTAATTAAACATGTAAGAACTTTTGGTTATTGGTTCTGATAGAAATTTTTCTTTATATATTTTGAAGTCTCAAATCGAAGAACTGGTGCAGTTCGAATCATCTTGTCACGACCCAAACCCCGATACGATCGTGATGGCGCCTCTCGTGAAGACAAGGCTAGCCAACCATCCCATTTCGCCTTTTCAGAATATTTAAATATTGGTGCACAGTTTTAACATAATTAAATAACCACAGTCTAAACAGATATTTCTTTATTAAGTGCGGAATACAACCCAAACACAGCCCAAACCGGGGTGTCACAAGTCACGAGCATCTATTAGAGTATAACTACAACTACAAGGCCTGAAAAACATTTCAAATAAGACTAATAAACAAAAGGGAGAAATGCGGTGCTGCGAACGCTGGCAGTCACCTCACCAAACTTCGATAACTTAGCCTTCGACCAGCCCAAAACCCGCTACCGGGTGAACAAATACCTGCATCTGCACACGAGGTGCAGGGAGTAAAGTGAGTACTCCAACTCAGTGAGTAATAAGGGTAAATAACAACTGAGTAGTAAGAAATCACGTAAAGCAAACCATCATGCTGTATAGAAGCAGTAGTAAAAACCTTTGAGAGAAGCAGTGAAGCTGCGAAAATCTTTAAGAAAATATCTTAGCTACAGTTTTAAAACCTCTTTTAGAAAATGTACTTTTTACAACAGTCATGCAAATGATTGCAAAACAAATAGTGCAGATAAGCATAGATGTCTGCCCCTCGGGCACCACACTCGATTAACAGATGATGTCAGGAAATCCGGTAGATATCACGAAGTAGCACAAACAACAGATAATGGCAGACAAATGAAATAAAGTAAACACATAGAACAGTACCAGTACCGCTGACGGCGTGCAGCCCGATCCATATTTATCGTCGACGGCGCTCACTGGGGGTGTACAGACTCCGGGAGGGGCCCTTACGGCCCAAGCGTAATAACAAGCCATCTCGTGGCATCAATCTAGGCCCTCGGCCTCATATCAATATCAGTATAACACTGCTGCAGCGTGCAGCCCGATCCAAAAGTATCTTCACAATACAGGCCCTCGGCCTTACCAAGTTAAAGATCACACAAGCCACTCGGGCAACAGTAAAACATGATGCTCAGCCCAAAATATTATTGGAAATATCATTTCAAGTGTTAAAGCAAAATAAACTTGGCTGAGTCTTAAAAACAGTGGAAAATACATGACTGAGTTCAAGTATAAACTCAAAACAGTGAGGAAATATCAACAACAATCCCCGAAGGGTTCAAATAGCTGGCACGAAGCCCAAATATGGCAATCAGCCCAAATTATGATGATAACAAGTAAATTTCAGTCAAATACGCAGTAAATTCATCAATCGGGACGGACCAAGTCACAATCCCCAACGGTGCTCTACCCCACGCTCGCTATCCGGCGTGCAAGTCACCTCAATATAGCACTACGATGTGCAAATCCGGGGTTTCAAACCCTCAGAATATCATTTACAATCATTACTCACCTCGAACCGGCGAAATCTCTAGCTCGCGACACCTTTGCCTCTCAAATCGGCCTCCACGCGCGTCGAATCTATCCACAATCAGAGCGAATACATCACAATATGCTAAGGGAACAAAGCCCAAGCGAAAACAATCAGTAACGGGCACAAATCCCGAAATTACCAAAACCCGAGCCCCGGGCCCGCATCCCGAAATTGGACAAACTTTATACCAAAATGTTCTTCATCATCTCACGAGTCCTACATATAAAGAACTCGAAAATCGGAGTTCGTTTGACCCCTCAAATCATCCCTAGAAGGTCTTATAATCTCAAGCCCTAACTCCACCTTTTTCTACTGATTTTCATGTCTAAATCCATGTAAGATCACATATTTAATAAAAAAAATAGGAAGAAATCACTTACCTAGTGTTGCTTGGTGAAAATCCCTCCTTTAGCTCTCCAAAATCGTCCAAGCCAAATGAAAGGAATGAAAGAAATGGGCTAAAACTCGTGTTTAAAACAATCTGCCCAGGCTTCATCGAGCTGTACCTTGCGCTGTGCAGGTTGTACATCCTCTTACTATTATCCCCTGTTGTACACCTTCTGTTAAAACGCCCATAACCCCTTGTGGAAATATCCAAATGACAAACGGTTTGAAGATTTAGAAACTAGACTCGAAGATCTTTCATTTGATAGGTTGTACACCATATAACTCTTTATATATTCCGAGATATGAGCTTCTAAAGTGCATCAGAAAATTCTGTCCAAATTGCTCCACCAGCCATATTTGATCCATCATAACTTTCTGATAGAATATCCAAATTATAAATGGTTTAATTTTCTGGAAACTAGAATGAAAGGGCTACAACTTTCATGTTTTGCAATTTTTCTGATTCCTTATAGATTGCAAGATATGAGCTTCCAAACTGGACTCCTCGCACCAGAAATTTCTGGTGCACAGCTGAAGCTAAA
>NW_017679963.1:4136-14998 GCF_001879085.1 Nicotiana attenuata | reverse complement strand
AAAACTTACATGTACAGTCGAGGCTCGGCCCTCGACCCACCTTTCTTGGTCCGTCTCTTTCTTCTTCTTCACAATATGAGTCTCCTTGAAGAGCTCATCTTGGTTCATCGGACGCCCCAACTTTTTTTCCTGAAAACTCATAAATTTTAGTTAATAAACAGAATACATATACTAAGAAAATTAAAATAAATTAAGCAATTACGTACCATTCTTCGTTTTATCGTCCCTAGGCTGACCGCACCTCCAGTGTGCAAGGATCCTCCCTTCTCAGATGCCCGGGCTTTCTTTCCTTTTTCGCTCTTCTCTAAGAACTCTGCTGTAAGCCATTGCCTTTGCAAATCATCCCATAAATCCTGAAGCATCCAGCCAGGCTTCTGGTTCAACTGCCTAGCTTTGGAGAAATAATGGGACAACCGCTTTCGAGCTTTGAGATGGAAGTTTGCAGCCACTTCCGCGCTATAGCGGTGTTCCCATACACACTTGCTCTGTATTTTAAAAGTCAAGTATTATATGGAAATATCATATTTAGATGGAAATATCATAAAAGCTATATTCGATATATTATACTTAGCTTTTATTAGCTAATAATTATTCAAAAGTTAAGTGCATTAACTGCTTATAATATAATATTAGCTAAAAGCTAATAAATGATTATACTGCTTAAAAGAATATTTATACCTTAAATTGATTGAAGATTGCCTCCTTGAGAGCGGATGGGAATTCACTCCAAGTCGCATAAGGACCATCATAAAGCTTTCTGGTGGCTTTGGTGATGATCCTTGTAGTAACATTACTAGGGATGAACCTGCAATTTTATTAAAAAAAACACATTAATATCTTAGTAAAACTGTACTAAACAAAAAAAGTTAAAATAACAAATAACTCTTACCCGTCACCCTCAGGGACTATGATGATCCTACCATATTCATCATAATGCACCTCCTCATCATTAGCAGCATCATTGTCCGAAGCATGTACATCGGAGGCATGTGTGGAAGGTGTAGGGGGTCAGAGCTAGTATCTCGCAGGCGAAGGCCTGCAATAGATGGAGTCCCGGATGAAGATGGCTGCGAGCCCTGGGACTGCGAGCCCTGTGAGTGCGATATAGCTGTATGGACCGCAAGTGGATGAGACACAGATAGCTGTGACCCGAGTGGCTGTGACACGGATGGCTGTGATCCATGTGGATGTGACATGGATCGATGCGATCCATGAGCTGCTGATGGATGCGATCTATGTGGATGTGAGACAGGTGGACTGTATGTAGGTCGTACAGTCCTATGGCCCTGTGAAGAAAGACCTGGCGTCTGCACGAAGGTGTAGGGCTGGACATGCGCTGGCAGCTCAGAATAGCCCTGGGGTGGAGGCGCAGGCACAGGCATAGGCACATGCATCTGTGAAGAGGCAGGAACGGATTGAGTAGTACCTTCTACCCTCCTCTTTTGTTTCCTAGGCTTTTCTCTACCCCGAGAACCAGCAGGATCACTGTTACCTCGACCCTTGCCTGACATCTGCATGACATAATACAAAGTTAGATTGAAACATATAAAGAAACTAGCTATAACATAGTTATTGAAGAAACCAACTTTTTAAAGCTGATCGACGTATAGTTCCTTGTCCGAGAATTCTTCTTCCTCACTAGTTTGAGCTTCATCAGTTGATTCTTCTTCCTCGTTTTCTATAATTCTTACTTCATCCATATCAACTTCTTCCAATATGTGTTCAGGATGTTCCAAATTATTTTCTAAAACTTCGACCACTATTTGGTGAACACTGGAGATATCATTTTGATATGCAACATCTAACACATTCTCGACTTCTACCCTACCCACAAGCTTAGTTTTTATTACAACCCACCAATTAGCCTTATTCCGCCGTAATGGATAAGGAGCATAATACACTTGCCTAACATTTTGTGCAATTATGAAAGTGTGACGACCCGACCCGTCGTCTCATGAGTTACCGCCCCGTTTCCCCCATTTTATGCTTCTTCATGTTTCATTATCAGTATTTGGTGTGTTATAGTTAATTCGGATTGGTTTTGGTAGAAATGAGGCACTTAGTCTCTTTAAGGAAGGCTTAAGTTGGAGAAGTCAACCGGACGTTGACTTATGAGCTATAGGGCTCGGATGTGATTTCCGGTGATTCGGTTAGCTTCGGGGGACGATTTGTGATTTAGGAGTGTGATCGGAATTTATTTTGGAGGTCCGGTGTAGAATTAGGCTTGAATTGGCGAAGTTAGTATTTTGGCAAATTCCGGCTGATGGGTGAGATTTTGATCCGAGGGTCGGAATGGAATTCCGAGAGTTGCTGTAGCTTCCTTATGTGATTTGTGATGTGTGTGCAAAATTTCAGGTCATTCGGACGTCGTTTGGTTGGGTTTTTGATCAAATGCGTATTTCAGAAGTTTTGAAGAAACTTAGGCTTGAATCCGATGTGATTTAATGGTTTTAGCATTGTTTGATGTATTTCGATGATTGGAACAAGTTTGAATAATGGTTTAGGATGTGTTGGTGCTTTTGGTTGAGGTCCCGGGGGCCTCGGGGTGGTTTCGGATGGTCAACCGGACCATTTTTGGACTTAAAGAATTGCAGGTTCAGCTATTTGTGTTGCAGAAGAAAATTGCTCATCGCGTTTGCATGGGTGAGTCGCGAACGCGTAGAGGGAATTTGAGGGCATGGAAATTTGGTCTTCGCGTTCGCGTGGCATTGGGTCGCGTTCACGTAGTTCTGAAAGGCGAAGCATCGCGATCGCGAATGGGCTTCCGCGATCGCGTAGAAGGAAGTTAAGGCCGTGAGAAATTGTTCAATGCGTTCGCGGCCAGGTGGACGCGTTCGCGTAGTTGGAAGTCCTGAAGGTACGCGTTCGCGGGTTGGGCACTACGTTCGTGTAGGGTTAATTTTTGGTCAATGTTTTCTGTTCATCGCGAACGCGGTCCCGCGTTCGCGTAGAGTAAAATGCACCTGGGCTGAAGGGTTTTTATATTATTTCATCCGCGAAGCTTGGCCCATTTTCCTTCATTGTTGAGCACCTTGAGCTTTTTGGTAGAAATTGAAGAGGGTCTCGACGGGAATTGATTGGAGGTGAGTCCTATGGCCTAGAAACATCATTTTATTGAAGAATCAACCTGTAAAATTCATGGAAATTTGAGTAAAATTGGAAGAACTAGGGCTTGACTTTTGAAATAAAAATTTGGGATTTGATGGGTCATTTGAGTTCCGATTTTGGTAAATTTGATATGTATGGACTCGTGGCGAGACGAGGAATCCGGTGATGTAAATTTTGTAATTTTTCGAGAAGTGGGCCCGGGGCTCGGGTTTTGCTAGTTTCGAGATTTTTGCTATTTTTCGATTGTTTTCGATTGGGTATTGTTCCCTTAGCATATTGTGATGTATTAGCTCTGATTTTGGTTAGATTCGACGCGCGTGGAGGCCGATTTGAGGGGCAAAGGCGTCGCGAGCTAGAGATTTCACCGGTTCGAGGTGAGTAATGGTTGTAAATGATATCCTGAGGGTTTGAAACCCCGGATTTGCACCCATAGTGCTATATTGAGGTGACTTGCACGCCAGATAGAGAGCGTGGGGTAGAGCACCGTTGGGGATTGTGACTTGGTCCGTCCCGGTTGTTGATTTTACCGCGTAATTGACTGAAACTTATTTGATATTTTCATGATTTGGGCTGATTGCCGTATTTGGGCTTCGTGCCAATTATTTGAATCCTTCAGGGATTGTTATCACTGTTTTCGCATTACTTTGCATATTATTTGATCTCGGTCCAAGGTTTTAATACTGTTTTGCAAACTCAGCCATTTTTCTAAGATTTGAAAACTTAAACAATATTTTATTGACGTTTTGAGCTGAGAACTACCATGTTGAATTGCCCAAGTGGCTTATGTGCATTTCTGGACTGAGCATGGATCGGGCTGCGCGCCGCAGCAGTGTTACATGTGTATTTCTGGACTATGGATAGCTCGGGCTGCACGCCGCAGCGGTGTTATATTGATTTTGAGGCCGAGGGCCTGGTTGATGCCACGAGATGGCTTGATATTGCGCTTGGGCTGTAGGAGCCCCTCCGGAGTCTGTACACACCCCCAGTGAGCGCCGTCGACGTTAAATGGATCGGGCTGCACGCCGCAGTGGGTACCGGAGTGTACCGTCATATGCATTGCATTGCACTCATGCATTTGTTCTTATTTGTATTATCTGTCATGACATTCCAGCACTCGCATTTCATTGGCATCCATGCTACTTCTTGCACTGTTCACTTGATACCCTGGTGTTATTTGTTAATGGAGTGCTGTGCCCGAGGGGCTGACTGTTGTGCTGACTTGCACTAGCTGTTTCGCATTCATTTGCTTAACTGTTGGAAAGAGAAAAAAAAAGAAAATATTTTCAAAAGAGGTTTCAAACTGAGTCTAGATATTTCTAAAGATTTCACGGTTTCACTATTTTCTCAAAGGGTTACACTGTCCTATATAGCATGATGGATTGCTTTACGTGATTTCTTGCTGCTCAGTTATTATTTACTTTTATTACTCACTGAGTTGGAGTACTCACTTTACTCCCTGCACCTCGCGTGCAGATGCAGGTATTGGTTTACCCGGTAGTGGGTTTGAGCTGGTTGAGGATTTTGCTATCGTAGTTGAGCAAGGTGACCGCCAGCGTTCGCGGCACCGGATTCCTTCTTTTGATTCTAAATTTTAAATCCATGTATTACAGGCCTTGTAGTTGAATTAAAAATCCTTCTAGATGCTCGTGACTTGTGACACCCCGATCGGGCTGTGTCGGGACGGTTTCCTATTTTTATCACTTTTCTTCCGCACATATGATAATTTTATTAATGTTTTAGACTTATTCATGCTAAGTAAGTATTAAAGAGGTATTGATGTTCTGTTAGCTGGCCTTGTCTTCACGAGAGGCGCCATCACGATCAGGTTTGGGAATTGGGTCGTGACAAGTTGGTATCAGAGCCTAGGTTACTAGGTCTCACGAGTCATGAGCAGGTTTAGTCAAGTCTCGTGGATCGGTACGGAGACGTCTGTATTTATCCTCGAGAGGCTGTAGAACCTTTAGGAAAACTTCACTTTCTTGGAATTCTTATCGTGCGTACTTGATTCAGCTTAAGATATAACTCTTGAAATTCCTTCCACACGTCTGTATGCGCACGTGAGCGCTCCGCGTCAGATGTGCCTGATGGCTTGTGATTCCCCGATCAAGGGGCGATATGTAATCTCCGTGAGTTTGATGTTGGGCCAGTCTGGAGGACTTGAGGCCGGATCTTTGCCATGGCTTGAGCACCGAGGTGCTGATTGTGTGAGCAAGTGTTTTGAACTTATATGTTCGGTATTGTCCCTATTAGCCGGAATGGAGGTTGTATATCTATGTGATGAGTATGCTGATGAGTATGCTAGTACTGCGAGATGTATCTATATGACTTGGTAGTGACGAAGAAGTCTGCTGGATAATAGATGAACTATTAAGTGTTCGATTCCTATTGTGACTTGATGTGTAGCCCCGAGTTATGGGCGTGTGAAGAATATTTTTGTGCCTCCAAGTTGAGGAGTGAAGTGCATTTCATGTGGTGGTATGAGTTCGGATCCAGGAAGATTAAAATGACTATGTAAGGTGTACGACGGTGGAAGGCATGCAGAAATGCTAAATTGAGGCAAAGCAGGTAGGTTATCTCCTGCGGAGTGTTCTTCAGTGGTATGATCCTTATGCGTATGTTAGAAGATCTCATGTGTAATGGAAGGGTACGTGTTGAAATTTGAGAATTCGGGTAGCTTAAGAGAGTAGACTCAACTGATGTGGGAATGAATGCGAAGTTTGCAGAGGATTACAGTACTAGATGATCTGTGTTTTCACAAACTAGTGGATGATTTGAGTTTAATCTCACTATGATATTGTGGCATCATTAGAGTAAAAGTATTATGGGTTATTGAGTGTGTCCTGATATATGGCTTCGAGCCAACTTGAGGAGGCCGCTGTGGATTAGCGGATTGCACGGTTATGTGCTATGTTGGTTCCGGTCTGAGGCATGTTGGCGGATCAGTTCTGGTTGCAGAAATTGAGCCGAGGATGGCACGAGTGAAGCAAAATTTTGACAAAGGTTATACGGTGCTTCGTAGATATGTGAAAGTAGTAGGATGTCTAGAGTTGTTGTTGGTATAGAATGCTCGGTGCATAGAGCAGGAAATTGCTTGGTTGTATTAGGATGAGGATCTCATTTTGCATTATCGGAGTGCCAATAAGGCACGAGTGGTTCTGTTCGTTAAGTCAGGTAATTTGCAGTTTGAATAAGAGTGAATGACTCTCGAGAATGGTTTTATTGTGATCAAGATTCTACATGTAATAATCAGGTGTCTTAAGGTTGTGTATGTGGTCAGAGAATGTGTTTTCATTGGAAAAGGTCAAGACTTGTAGTATTTTTATGTTGAATATGGGATCCTATGTATCAGTATCTGGAAAGTAATGGTAACGAATTCAGATTCGCGGGAAGTCCTTCAAGTAAAGTATTCTGGAATGTGGTATTTCTGGGAACATTTGAGAGAGTATTCAGTGGCTTTTGGGTCTTAGACAGTGTGGTCTTGTGCTTGGGTCTCGTGTAGTGAGCCTGGGTTGAGGAACTGTGGTGCTACAGTAAGAGGGAATATCAAGTTGATGATGAATCAGAAGGGAAATTAGATAGATGGAATAGCTTGATGGTGGACCAAATCGGAATGGTAAGGATATGATTAATTCTTCGTATGTGTTCGAGGTAATGAGCCCTTACAGGTATTGTGCAGCAAAGTTCTTGAGTTCTGACAGCTTGCTTAGCTCGGTTGGGATAGAAGGATTCAGTCCTGGCAGTTTAGCTCGTGAAGATGGAATTGGGAGAGAGTTCTTGTTGGGTTTTACCGTTGTTTGGAGATGTATATATCTTTCTATGGGCATGCGAAGCATGGAATGTGTAATGATTTTCTTCCAAATGGGATCAGCGGGAGTTCTTGATTAGATGAGTTACAGTTCAGTTCTGAAAGAAGTTCATAAAATTCTTAGGCAACGGGTAGCCTCAGGTAGTCTAGGAAATGGTACTGCTAATTGGAAGTGATTTGACGAGAGTATATGTCTGGGAAGAAGGGTAATGTGATTCGACTGATGATACTTCGGTAGTATTGCGGCACTTTCTTGCCAGATCGACTGNGGTTATTTCCACTTCTGCGGAAATGGACCGCAGAGCGGTTCCGCAGAAGCGGGTAGGAAAAGCGCAGAAGCGATCTTGTGTTGAATTGATGAGTTCCGCATAAGCGGACCCCTTTTCGCATCAGCGGGTCCGCAGGTGCGAGTGAATAACCGCAGAAGCGGTCTTGGGTAATCCGCAGAAGCGGAGAATATGTCGCAAAGGCGGAAGTGGTAAGTTAAGTGAGAAACCGCATAAGCGGGGAAATGGCCGCAGAAGCGGTCCCGCATATGCGGAAGCGGGACCGCATAAGCGAAAATCGCTGTAGGCAGAAGGGGTTTTATAATATCATTTTCATCCGCGAGGGTTAAGTTATTTCCACCATTTTTACACGAGCTTGAGAGCTATTGGACGGATTTGAAGGAGGATTTCGACTAGGTGTGATTGGAGGTAAGTCCCTTGACCCAAATACATGAAATTATGCTAAATTTAACATGGAAATTGGTTGAAATTCATCAAAAAGGGGGTAAAGCTAGGGCTTGAGAATTTGTAATTTTGAAACGGAATTTGGAGGGTCAAATGGACTCCGATTTTGGTAAAATTGATATGTATGGACTCATGACGAGACGAGGAATCCGGTGATGTGTATTTCGTAATTTTTCGAGAAGTGGGCCCGGGGCTCGGGTTTTTCCAACTTCGTGATTTTTGATATTTTTCGAGTCTTTTCGATTGGGTTATGATCCATTAGCCTATTGTGATGTATTCCTTGTGGTTTTGATCAGATTCGACGCGCGAGGAGGTCGATTCGAGGGGAAAAGGCATAGCGAGCTAGACTTTTGGCCGGCTAGAGGTGAGTAATGATTTTAAATGATGTTCTGAGGGCTTGAGACCCCGGATTTGCACAACTTGGTGCTGTGTTGAGATGAGACACGCGTTCAATAACGAGCGCGGGGTCATTTACTATTGGGGGCTGTGACTTGGTCCGGCCCGGATAATATTTTACTGCGTGTCAGCTATGACCTGTTGTTTTCACTATGTTTTGGGCTCATGCCATACTTGGGCTTGTTGGCGACTGTTTGAACTCTTTGTGAGCTGTTATCACTGTTTTTCCTCACTATTTGAAATACTATTTGAACTCAGTCCATGTGATTTACACCCGTTTCATGAACTCAGCTATATTTTTACTCAAGCTTGGAGTTTTAACTGATATTTGAACTATTGTTGAGCTAGGTATTATTGTTTACTGATGCCCGAGGGGCTTTGACTATTTTTGGACTGATTGAGGCCAAGGGCCTTATTTGAGGGCATGATGAGTGAGGTGAGGAGGCTTTCAGGCCTCGAGTGCATTGTGAGCAGGCTTTCAGGCCTCGTATTGATATTGTTCAGGCTTTCAGGCCTTGTTGATAGCGCTTGGGCTGTAGGAGCCCCTCCGGAGTCTGCACACCCACAGTGAGCGCGGGTACCCTTCTATAGTGATTAAATATTGAACAGTGGTAACAATGACACTGTTATACGCGTTTGGTCAGGTAACAATGACTGACCAGTCAGGTAACAATGACTGACCAGTCAGGTAACAATGACTGACCAGTGGTAACAATGGCACTGTAATACGCGTTACCGATCAGGTAACAATGGCTGACTTACTGGTTGAGTATGATTGATTTTTAATTGTTTTCAAACAGATTTTCTTACTATATTTCACTGGTTTCTACTGTTTATCTGATGTTGCTGATTGAGATAGCATTATTTGTGCCCTTGTGGGATTTTATGTTCTCAGTCGTTATTTATTTTTATTCTCACTGGGTCGGAGTACTCACATTACTTCCTGCACCATGTGTGCAGAGACAGGCACAGCTGAGTTCGTACCTGAGCGCTGATTTCCTTCCAGACCAGACGGACTAGGAGAGACGAGGTAGCTGTTGACGTCCACAGCCCCGTTTCTTCCTTATCTTCTGCATATTTTATTCATCTTCAGACTATGTTTCCAGACATGTAGTATTTTCATCAACTTTGTAGTAGCTCGTGACTTGTGACACCCCGATCATCGGGCTGAGTTTGGGATGGTTTTTCCCGTTATGTTACGTTTATTTCCGCACTTATGATTAATCAGTATCTATGGTTTAGACCTGTTTATGCTAAGAAATTTTTAAAAGCAGTGTTGATTGTTCTGTTGGCTGGTCTTGTCTTCACGAAAGGCGCCACCACGACCGGGTGGGAATTGGGTCGTGACAGTTTGCGTAGTTGGAAGTCCTGAAGGTACGCGTTCGTGGGTTCGGCACCGCGTTCGAGTAGGGTTAATTTTTGGTCAATGTTTTCTGTTCATCGCGAATGTGGGGGAGTTGACCGCGTTCGCGTAGAGTAAAATGCACCTGGGCAGAAGGGTTTTTATATTATTTCATCCGCGAAGCTTGGTCCATTTTCCTCCATTGTTGAGCACCTTCAGAGCTTTTTGGTAGAAATTGAAGAGGGTCTCGACGGGAATTGATTGGAGGTGAGTCCTATGGCCTAGAAACATCATTTTATTGAAGAATCAACCTGTAAAATTCATGGAAATTTGAGTAAAATTGGAAGAGCTAGGGCTTGGCTTTTGAAATGAAAATTTGGGATTTGAGGGGGCATTTGAGCTCCGATTTTGGTAAATTTGATATGTATGGACTCGTGGCGAGACGAGGAATCCGGTGATGTGAATTTTGTAATTTTTCGAGAAGTGGGCCCGGGGCTCGATTTTTGCTAGTTTCGAGATTTTTGCTATTTTTCGATTGTTTTCGATTGGGTATTGTTCCCTTAGCATATTGTGATGTATTCGCTCTGATTTTGTTTAGATTCGACGCGTGTGGAGGCCGATTTGAGGGGCAAAGGCGTCGCGAGCTAGAGATTTCACCGGTTCGAGGTGAGTAATGATTGTAAATGATATCCTGAGGGTTTGAAACCCCGGATTTGCACCCATAGTGCTATATTGAGGTGACTTGCACGCCAGATAGAGAGCGTGGGGTAGAGCACCGTTGGGGATTGTGACTTGGTCCGTCCCGGTTGTTGATTTTACCGCGTAATTGACTGAAACTTATTTGATATTTTCATGATTTGGGTTGATTGCCATATTTGGGCTTCGTGCCAATTATTTGAATCCTTCAAGGATTGTTATCACTGTTTTCGCATTACTTTGCATATTATTTGATCTCGGTCCAAGGTTTTAATACTGTTTTGCAAACTCGGTGATTTTTCTAAGATTTGAAAACTTAAACAATATTTTATTGACGTTTTGAGCTGAGAACTACCATGTTGAATTGCCCAAGTGGCTTATGTGAATTTCTAGACTGAGCATGGATCGGGTTGCACGCCGCAGCAGTGTTACATGTGTATTTCTGGACTATGGATGGCTCGGGCTGCACACCGCAGTGGTGTTATATTGATTTTGAGGCCGAGGGCCTGGTTGATGCCACGAGATGGCTTGATATTGCGCTTGGGCTGTAGGAGTCGCTCCGGAGTCTGTACACACCCCCAGTGAGCGCCGTCGACGTTCAATGGATCGGGATGCACGCTGCAGTGGGTACCGGAGTGTACCGTCATATGCATTGCATTGCACTCATGCATTTGTTCCTATTTGTATTATCTGTCATGACATTCCAGCACTCGCATTTCATTGGCATCCATGCTACTTCTTGCACTGTTTACCTGATACCCTGGTGTTATTTGTTAATGGAGTG
>NW_017679963.1:0-779 GCF_001879085.1 Nicotiana attenuata | reverse complement strand
ACAATTTTATATATAGCAATTTATGGCATGAAACAACAAGTCATGAATATAAATTCACATAGATATCATGCGCACGTCATGCCGAGGTCGTATGGTCCGGTCCAACATAAAAGAAATGTGCACTACCAGAGGGTCGAATGGCGCGAACCACAGATGCATCTATTTCTACCGAGGCGATCGGCCCGATCCACAATATAAATCATCATCAAGGGCATAAGGCATAATCATAGTCAAAAGTTCACACTAGTTATCAAATGAGTACATGCGTTCTTATACATTGTTCCAATTTCTAACAAGTCCTAGGGGATCTCATTAACATGAAAGGATATCGACATATACAAATATAGCATGATACAGGTCCTAAACTACCCGGACAATTAACATAATAGTAGCTACGCATGGACTCTCGTCACCTCGTGCGTACGTAGCCCCCACAATTAGCATACATGATTTAATTAACTCACCTATGGGACAATTCCATCTTACAAGGTTGGAAAGGAGACTCACCTCGCTCCAAAGTGCACTTCCAATATCAAGAACGAGCCCGAACTCTCAGTTTGGAGCCGAACGATCCAAAACTAGTTAATGAGGTAAGAACTAATCAATACAAGCTCACAAGATCACATTCCAACTATTAACACAATTTTCCAACCTTAAACACAAGTTTCCTAAAATCCGACCCCGGGCCCACGTGCCCGGATTCCGAAATTTTTCGAAGGAAGTTGTTCTTTGTAACCTAAGGATCATTAATATATAATTTCTACTTCATTTCATAGTCA
>NW_017679962.1:6058-15000 GCF_001879085.1 Nicotiana attenuata | reverse complement strand
ATAGGATATCTTTCAAGGTTGCTAGAACGCTTTAGGCTATGACCAAGGGGAGGGAATTGGTAGTAAGGATATGATGACTACGCGCTAATGTTACGTGTAGCCCCTCATTGAGGAGTGATTACCGGGCATTGTGTGGGTATGATCCTGTAGGCTAACCAACCTAGGAACCTTTTCCCAACTCCCGTTGTTTAAATGAATTTACTTTTCTTTATATATGTGCAACTTATTCAAACCTTTTCCCTTGTTTCATCACTTGAATCATACATGTGCTTAGAATGTCAAAACATGCCTTTACTTGCAAGTACGTGGTAAAACTGTTTGTTTGTTAAAATGACTAATTCACATGAGTATAAGTTCGGCCGGGACCCACCGTTGTGGACCGCGAGGGGTACCTAACACCTTCCCCTCAAGGTTATTTCGAGCCCTTACCCTAAATCTCTGGTAATGCAAACTAGTCCATGAGTTAATTGTTCAAGGTTCCCTAACGCACCATAATTCGTTAGGTGGCGACTCTTCAAATACCCAATTCCCTAAAGGAAAAGAGTTATTCCCCCATGAAATGTCGAAACCCGGACGTTCTCCGCGAGGAGGAAAAAAGGAGGCGCGACAGCATGGCTACTCTGCTGGGGAATATTTAGGCTCTTACCATAACGAACTTATTTTTTATGAATTAGTCCAAGCATGTTCTATCTCATGTACCCTTTCCCCTTATTTGAATTTAACTGTTTATTTTTAAGCATTTATGATTTCTTTATTTTCCTGAAACTGACTTGTCTCTTTGTTTTCTTCAGTAACCGTCTTGTAATTATTTAAATACTGCATTTATTATTCTCTTACGTGCAAATACTTGAGAACATGCTATTATTGTTGCATATACTCCACATCATATTCCACTCGTGCGTATCAAACTCGTATAGCAACGCTTGATGAGTGGTTGCGCTCTTCCAATTTATTACCCTTAAATTCAAAAAGGCTTATTTGCGGTAAAACTAGTCGATCAGCGGTGCAGTCGACGGTTCCGTGCCTTTCCCCCTCAAGTTGTCCGCTTGAGGGTACCAGTCTAGACCCCCATAGTAACCTTACTCTGATCAAAATTGTGCATGCATCATAGTCAAACCTAGCCGGATTAATATGTTGTCCACATAATAATCCTTTAAGACAAGCCTTATCCAAAAGTCCATCAGAGTTTCCATAATCCCAACGGACACAACCACGTTCTGTGCATTAATTTGGAGAACTGAATGCCAATATGCTAATCATGAATGTATAACTAGCCGAGTCTGGTGGGGGATAAGGGACTAACCCTTTTGTTTTGCAGAAAATGAAGCACGAGGTCCCCAGATTCGGTATGGTTAGCAACATTCCACCATTGCTACTAGATTGGTGAGAGGACCTTTCCTCAAGTGACAAGAAACACGTAAGAAAGTACTTGGGCAATTTACCTTCTCTACTAAACATTGAGCCAAATAAAAGGTTGATCGAGGCTGCCACTTTATTCTGGGATAGTGAAAGGGCTGTGTTCCATTTTGGCGACATAGAGATGACACCACTCCTAGAAGAAATTGGGGGACTTGCGGGATTGGCTTGGGATAGCCCTGGGTTATTGGTGCCGGAGAACCGTACTGGTAAAGGGTTTTTAAAGATGATGGGGCTGAAGAAAAATGCTGACTTGGGATGCCTGAAGGAATCTTACATACCCTTCGAATATCTGTATGAGAGGTATGGCCATAGCAAATCCTATCGTACCTACCATGATGAGCTTTCTATCACTTCTCTAGGCCACATCGACCGCAGAGTGTTCATGTTCATTGTGTGCTTCTTGGGCCTGATAGTGTTCCCAATGAAAAGGGAAAGAATCCACACTAGGTTGGCCATGGTCGCCAAGACTTTGATGGAAGGGATCAATGGACAGACATACACCATAGTCCCTATGATCATAGCCGACATCTACAGGGCTCTGGAGCGCTATCAAAGAGGGGTCAAGCATTTCGAGGGTTGTAACCTGTTGCTGCAGTTGTGGTTATTAGAACATCTTCAAAGGGGCCAGTATCGCCAAGAATTTCTGCGAAGGGCTTGGAATGACCATATTGCCTTCCATCACCCCAAGCGGATGACCTACATTTAGGACAGGTTTGCTCAGCCGGAAAGTGCCAAAGAGTGGGTAGAGTTCTTCGAGAATCTGACCGAGGAACAAGTGCAATGGATGTTTGAATGGTTCCCAACAGACGAATTTATCATCAGATCCAGGGACACTCCACACTTGGTGCTTCCCTATCCGAGTTATGAGGCAAGCAGGCAGGAAACAGGTTGTACCAAGGGTTGCCAAGATGAGTCATTTCGCAGCAAACTTTCAAGACGACGATGTCCCTTACAAGTGCCAAGCCCAGCATATGTGGCACCGTAAGATCATTGTGGAAAAGAACACCATTGAGCCCAACAGGTATCATGCAGGGTGCGAACCTCTTTACCCGGCGTGGTTAGCAGTCAATCTAAAGGGAATGATGAGGCCAGGAGCCGGTCGAGGAAATAGAATCATAGACGAAGAAGCCGAAGCTCAAGTCAAATACAACAGGCTGCGCAAGAGGGTCCACGACTCTGAGAATGAGCACCGGGAAATACATGAGAGGAATGTGAGGTTGATTGAAGAACGGAAAGAAATGGCAGTCACTTCCAACAGGAAGTTGGAGTACCTGGAGCGAGGAATAGTAGAGCTGGAGGGTAAAGTCATAAAGAGGATTGAGGATTGCCAGAACACTGAAGGAGCTGAAGGAGGACATCTGGCCTAGGCCTACTTGCTGCTGGGACTGCGCGAGCTGGGGGACCTATACGATGGAGTCGGGAAGATCGAATCTGGGGAAGGTCCTTCTGGGACCAAATAGACTAGATTTATTTGCTTTCTTAAAATGTAGTAAGGCCAAGTGCAAATAGTTACTTATTTTATCTTAGTGTCGTTTTGGGATTCGTCTATTTTTCATATTATGAAATGAGGCATTTGTTGGCATCTGAAGTTCTCCAAATCTTTTTGTCGCTAGGCCTACCTCGGGCACAACGAGGCTCCCAAATTACGACGCGAATTTATATTCCCGCAATATGTGTTTAAATACCGCAACATTTCAAAACCCCTGCTAACTTATTACCTTTTTGTTTTTTCCTTTATTTTGGTTATTCCCATTCCCTAAGGTTGGTTCACTCATACTGGCATCATCAGCGTATCATACCAGATCTAGAGGCCCTCCACCTCCTCCTCCTCCAAGCAATACAAAAGGCAAAGGAAAAACAAAAATGGACGACCTAAGTGGTATCCGAAAGGAGAATGTTGAGAATGGAGAGACTTCAGACGGCCGGAGTACTCCGACACCAAATGATCTAGTCTTGAGATTGGAACAAAAGATACTGGAGCTACAAGGAGAGCTTGAGCGGGTTCGCGACTTGGCGAACTTATCGCTCACCCTAAATGTCCCCGACATCAACCAACAAAACACAAAGAACCCAGCACCTCCCCAAAACACATCAAACCAACACCCACAAAACCCTCCTATACCACATCAATACCCAACCCCACCTCAAAATCTCAATCCCTTACCAATACCAACTCCACCACAACACCACCACCAATCAATCCAATACCCACCAACCGCCACTTACTACACTCCCCAAAACACACCACAACCCATTCCCGATCCTCAAAACTCAACCAACGACCATCATTACATCAAAGTCCCTGGTCCTCATCAAAGCAACCCCATATATGTGGAGACCATACCTCACTCTACTCAACCAACATCCTATGCACCAGAATCCTCCGAGAAGGACCTGCTCATTAAAAACATGGCTGAAGAACTCAAGAAATTGACAAGTCGGGTTCAGGGTGTCGAAGGAGGCAAAGGGATAGAAGGTTTGAATTATGAAGACCTATGCATACAGCCAGATGTGGAACTGCCGGAGGGGTACAAACCTCCTAAGTTCAAGATGTTTGACGGTACAGGTGATCCTAGGGTCCATCTAAGGACCTATTGTGACAAGCTTGTTGGAGTCGGAAAAGACGAAAAGATCCGGATGAAACTCTTCATGAGGAGTCTTACCGGTGATGCTTTGTCCTGGTACATCAGCCAGGATCCCAAGAAATGGTCCAATTGGGTAGGTATGGCATCGAATTTCATGGACCAGTTCAGGTTCAACACAGAAAATGCACCCGATGTTTTCTACATCCAGAATCTTAAGAAGAAACCCACTGAGACTTTCCGCGAGTATGCTACCTGCTGGAGTTCGGAAGCGGCCAAGGTCAGGCCATCTTTGGACGAAGAACAAATGAACAAGTTCTTCGTCAGAGCACAGGACCCGCAGTATTATGAGAGGTTGGTGGTTATTGAAAACCATAAATTCTCCGATATCATTAAACTTGGGGAAAGAATTGAGGAAGGCATCAAAAGCGGGATGGTAACGAATTTTGAGGCATTACAGGCCACAAATAAAGCATTGCAATCAGGCTGCATATCAAAGAAGAAAGACGCTGGGGCAGTAATGTTGGCTCAAGGCCCGAAATCTCCACTTACCTATCGAACACCTATACCCACATATCAAACACCTCCATCCACATACCAAGCACCACCACCTATATATCAACCATCATTCCCCAGATATTCCCAACTAGCCACTGTCTATCATACCTATAACTCCCGACCATCTCATTTCCAGTCACCTCCGACTCGCCAAAATTATCCAAGACCAAGACCCAATTTCGACCGAAACCACCCAGACAGTACACTACTATCGCTGAACCCATTGACCAGCTGTATGCAAGGTTGAAAGCTGCAGGTTACGTCACTCCTATTCCCGTTGTGGCACTAGAGAATCCATCCCAATGGGTCAATCCTTACAAAACTTGTGTGTACTATTCCGGTATGAAGGGGCACACCACTGACGAATGCTGAGCATTGAAAGACAAGATCCAGACGCTGATTGACAACAAGGTTATACAGGCAAAGGAGGCCACACCCAATGTTCGCAACAACTCTCTCCCTAATCATAGAGGTGGTGGAATACATGTGATAGAGACTAACAAAGAATGGGACCCTGAGGGGTCGATTGGGCTTATTCGGGAAGGTGATGACTTTAAACCCTCAGTCACCCTCACCCCTATTATAGTACAGACTCAGTCGGAAATCGAGGTTGAGGCGGCCGCATCAGTTCCATTTGAAGTAGAGGTGGCTCCACCCGCGGCCATCCCTGTTCCATTTGAAGTGGAAGTGGTCGCACCTTTCACAGTGACAGTATCGACCACACCTCCTTTCAATTCAAAAGCAATACCTTGGGATTATGTCACCGAAGCTCGGCGAAAAGGAAAGGCAAAGATGGAGGAATCCGACGCTGCACAAGGAATGACTAGGATCGGAAGAATCTATACACCTGAACACCTGGGAGGACCAAGTAGGGATGCCACTGCCAAGTAGCCTGTCATTAGAACAGGGCTAGATGACCTTTGGAGGAAAGTACAAGCGAAGGAGTATTCCGTCATTGATCATTTGAACAAAACCCCAGCTCAGATATCCATCTTGTCATTGCTGCAAAACTCAGAGGCGCACAAGAATGCTTTAATGAAAGTGTTAAGCGAAGCTTATGTGCCCAATAACATCACAAGCGGAGAAATGGCTAACATGGTAGGACAGGTGTTGGAAAGTCACAAAATCCCTTTCCACGAGAATGAGTTGCCGCCTAAGGGTTTGAATCACAACAGAGCACTGCACATCATAGTGCGATGCGAAGATTACTTCATTACCAGGGTCCTGATTGATGGAGGATCCAGTCTCAATATTTGCCTATTAACTACACTGAAGAGGTTGGCCAAAGCCTATACGAGATACGGGAAGGGACCATGAACGTGAAGGCTTTTGATGGGTCTCAAAGAGCTACCATCGGAGAAATCAATCTCTGTCTACAAATGGGGCCCACGTGGTTCGATGTCGAGCTTCAGGTGCTGGACATATCTGCATCCTACAATTTGCTACTTGGACGACCATGGATACATGCCGCTGGGGCTGTGGCATCAACCTTGCATCAGGCAGTAAAGTTTGAATGGAACCATCAGGAGGTGATCATTCACGGGGACGGGAGTAACCCCATTTACACCAGCCAAACCATTCCGGCTATCGAAAACAGAAGGAGGCTAGGAGGGGAAACCTATCATCACATCGAACGTGTCAACGCCATTGAGAAAGACAAATGGTGGAGCAGAAAAATAGGAAGCATTCTGGCATGGTCCGGGTATGAACCCGGGAAAGGGCTCGAAAAGAATCTCCAAGGTATTACTAAACCGATACAGCTGAAGGGTCATGGCACTACTTTCGGGCTCGGATACCAGTACACATGGAAAGAGTATAAGGATTGGTCGCCTCCATGGCATGGACCGTACTACCCGCTTGAGCAACCAGTGCCACGTCTGGATCAAGCCTTTCACCAAGATGATACAATATGGGGAACTGCGGAAGAAGAGGCATTAGCTGGGCTGAAGAATCTATTTTTGGAGGACGAAGACATGGACTGCAGTGAAATAATTGAAGAGGAGGAGGAAGAAGGCCTCACTATTCAGAATGTGGAAAAGGGAGTTGTTCTCAGGAACTGGACCGCCACACCATCCCGGGCCCGCCGAGT
The DNA here is from genome assembly GCF_001879085.1 of Nicotiana attenuata. Lineage (NCBI taxonomy): Eukaryota > Viridiplantae > Streptophyta > Magnoliopsida > Solanales > Solanaceae > Nicotiana > Nicotiana attenuata. The sequence goes on along the minus strand of NW_017679962.1, from coordinate 8,352 downwards.
CCCTGGGTAGCTTGGCAAATTTTATTTCTATAGCTATTCTAGGCATTTAAGATTTTAGTAATTTTGTTTAAAGACTTGCTTGTTTCAAAATAAAAGCTCGATTCATCGAGCCGTACTTGTCTGGATGTTTTTCAGTTTTAATCAAATACATTGCTCTTTATTATTCATTATTATTTTCTACACATTTTCTTTCTACAGCGTCATTATTACCTTTCCTGATGAACCAGTGACTGTGACATGTAATGAGGCAACGCAATATGAGGTCAGTGATTCAGATGAAGAAGATGAAATACCCGAGGAAGTCGTCAGGGAGGTTGAAAACTTTGAGAATAAGCCTAAGTCCAATCTGGACGAAACCGAAGCAGTAAACTTGGGGAACGCCGAGACCGTCAAAGAGACTCGCATCAGCATTCACTTATCACCAACAGAGAAGGAAGAATACATCCGCTTCTTAAAAGAGTATGAGGACATCTTCGCATGGTCATATGATGACATGACCGGTTTGAGCACGTTCATAGTGGCTCACAAATTACCTACCATTCCAATGTGTCCGCCGATGAAGCAGAAACTCAGAAAGTTCAAACCAGACATGAGCCTGAAAATGAAGGGGGAAGTTACCTAGCAGATCAAAGCTAAAGTTCTCAGGGTGGTTGAGTACCTGACCTGGTTAGCCAACATTGTGCCAGTCCCGAAGAAAGATGGGAAAGTCAGAGTATGTGTTGACTATCGAGATTTAAACAGATCAAGTCCCAAGGACGACTTTCCACTGCCAAATATACACATCCTGATCGACAACTGCACCAAGCATGAACTCCAATCCTTTGTAGATTGCTTCGCGAGTTATCACCAGATCTGGATGGATAAAGAAGACGCAGAGAAAACAGCTTTTATTACACCATGGAGGGTATACTGCTACAAGATGAAGCCAAAGGGAAATTCTCTCCCAACTGGCAAGGTCCTTATATGGTTCACAGGGTGTTAACAGGAGGAGCACTCATACTAGCAGAAATGGACGGAGAAATTTGGCCAAAACCAATCAATTCAGATGCAGTCAAAAGTATTATGCTTAAACTAATTACATTTCCTCATCTGATGTAATTGAACAATGCTTGACCTGATTCTCGCTTAAGAGGGGATACGTAGGCAGCCTTATGGGTTCGGTCATATCATAGTAAAATTTTCATTTCCCCCCAAGATCAAAAACTGGGGCAGAATTTTGAGGAGGACCCTCCAAATTCCGAAGCAAGTCCAGCCAGCGCCAACATATGTCAGACGGTTAGAAATTGATTAAGAAATTGGGGCAGAATTTTGAGAAGGATTCTCAAAATTCCGAAGAAGGTCCAACAAGACTAGTTACTCGCAAGCGGCCGAAGGATCATCTACCAAACTGGGGCAGAATTTTGAGGAGGACCCTCAAAATTCTAACATGAGAAAGTTGCAGTGTCTCTGAAATGTGTTACAGTCACTAGTTCATCTAAATTACTTGATATTTCAATATGTTTCTAAATAACTCTATTTTTCATCAATAATCGCATATTTTCGAAAACTATATTTCCGTAACAGTCAGGTTACCCAGGAAACTCAAAAGGGCCCCAGAACGGAGCAAAGCAAGGCCAGCGGACAGAAGCACAAACCAACCTCCCCTCCCCTCCCCCCCCCCCCCCCCCAAAACTTACAATTTTTCTTTGAACGCGGGTACATCTGACATAGCAATAGCATCCGCAAATATGTACACGTAACAAGATCACTATCAATCAGTCCACCAGACACCGAATATATCTCCAGCTAAGACATATGCTACTCGCTCTTTCCATGGGACTAAGCCCTGTCCCGCATACCTGCATGAGGCTAATCCCTGACTCCCTAATTGCATGAGGCTAATCCTTGCCTCCCCATATCCTGCATAAGGCTAATCCCTGCCTCCCACTTTCATGGGGCTAATCCTTGCCTCCATATCTGCATGAGGCTAATCCTTGCCTCCATACTTGCATGAGGCTAATCCTTGCCTCCCCACCTACATGAGGCTAATCCTTGCCTCCCTATCTACACGAGGCTAATCCTTGCCTCCCCACCTGCATGAGGCTAATCCTTGCCTCCCCATTCGCATGAGGCTAATCCCTGCCTCCCTATTTGCATAAGGCTAATCCCTGCCTCCCTAATTGCATGAGGCTAATCCTTGCCTCCCCGTATCTTGCATGAGGCTAATCCCTGCCTCCCACTTGCATGGGGCTAATCCTTGCCTCCATATCTGCATGAGGCTAATGCTTGCCTCCATACCTGCATGAGGCTAATCC
>NW_017679962.1:0-3601 GCF_001879085.1 Nicotiana attenuata | reverse complement strand
CGTATAACTTTGGGATTCTTATTGATTCTTTATTTGGTATGATTTGGTCTTTTGCCTTAATTAAACCCCTGTTGTTACCGTTTGGCTAATTGCCCCTAATTAAAGGAGTCTATTCTAAACCCCTTATATGATTGGATTCTGATTGCCCTTAATTGCTGATTTCTGATTCTTTTACCTTATTGACTCTACCCTCGAACTGCTATATAACCACTCTCGTATTCTCACTTCAAAAAAAACAGAACATTAGTTCACAAAAGCACACTTACACTCTAAAACTCTCTTTTCTTCTCTGTTACTTGTGATACTCACTGGTCTAGTCGGCTGAAAGCCAAGGCTAGATATTGGAATTGCATCTACTTTATATTCTGCATTCTTTTCTTCACTTGGTATGTCTCTAGTTAAATTTTTAAATCCAAACCCTATGTGTTTCATTCCTGCACTAGTTCATCATCTATGAATTCAATCTGTCTTCCTTCTTACTTATTTGCCTAGCATGTCTAAACTCTGTCCTGTACAATATATGATTAGCATGTCTACACTTCACGTAGTTATCTGATACTTAACCAGCCTGTTTGTGAATATCTGTTTAATCCCTTAATTGTGTGATCATGTTGGGTTTTCTATATGTGACTCTTATGTGCCCCAATCCCTTTATCCTCATGTGAGATCTGTTTGTTGAGTGTTTCTGAATCTGAATGTTTTATTGATTATCTGCTGTTTTCAAAAGAGTTTTGGTGCTCTTCTCAAACTATCTTTTACTGCCAAACTATTGCTTGTTTCTGAAAACCTTTTTAACTCTTAAAGTCATCTCTGTACTATTTTCAAAACCTTTTCAAAACTATGGCAAGCACTCTCACTTTACTCTTAGATTACTAGGTTCTGCCCCTCTGATATGTGTACTGCCTTGAGACCCTTGAGATCTCTCTGAGCTCTGGCATGTCAGAGCTGGCCTTTCCACACTGCACAATAATCAGTTACTATTTGAGAAAGTCTGGGTGTGATCACTGCCCGAGATCCTTGAGATCCTTTGGGAACTTTGACACACCTGGACATGAAATTGGCTATGGAACTTTGGCATTTGAGACCACTGGAGGCTTGGAAATCATTTGGGCCTGCTGCAGGCTCCCTACAGATTAATTTCTATTTATTTATGTAATTTTTCATTCAATTCATTGGTCTATAATAATTATTGTAAACAAACAGTGGGGTGTTTAGTAAAAAGGGAGGGTAGTATATGCATTGCGGGTAAAATTGGGTAGATACCATGCCTATAGGATCCAGGTTGATTAAAATGTGTTTGTTATGTTTGCTTTGCTTCCACACAATTAGAAACCATGTCTATAGGATCTAAATGGCTTTTAATAATTAGATACCATGCCTATAGGAATTAAATCATCTCTAATAGAAATCATTCCTTGTGATGACCCAAAGGGGTCGTCACCTGTTTTCTCACTCATTCTGTGTCTATGAGGCCTTAAAAACCTTATTTAGGCCTGCCTCGATTTGCCTGCGCAGTCCGGGCACGTAGCCGGAAAGCTTAAACATGAATTCTATGTAAAAATTGATGAATTTTAATATTAATATGAATAAAGTTGACTTTGGTCAACATTTTGGGTAAACGGACTCGGACCCGTGATTGGACGGTCCTGGAGGGTCCGTAGAAAAATATGAGACTCGGGCATATGCCCGAAGTCGAATTCCGAGGTCGAGAGCCCGAGAAATAAATTTTTCTGTGAAATTGTTTTTTAGAAATTAATATGGAAATTGGAAAAGGAAATTGATTAGAACGTGTTGGTATCGGGCCCGTATTTTGGTTCCGGCGCCCGGTACAACTCTTACATGTGATTTAAGCGCTTCCTGCAAAATTTGGTTGAAATCAGACGTTGTTTGACGTGTTTCGGACTATAAGTTCCAAATTTGAAAGTTTATGAAACTTAGAAGAAAATCATGTGTTTTGAGGCTTGATTCTATGTATATGATGTTATTTTGGCGATTGGATCGCACGGTTAAGTTCGTAGGAGGTTGTTTAGTTAGTTTGTGAGTTTGGTTAGGAGCCCCGAGGGCTCGGGAGTGTTTCGGAGGTGTTCCAGGGTGTTTTGAACTTAGGAGATGTAGCAGATTTTCTGCAATTTTTGCACAGCTTTTTCCTTCTTCGCGATCGCGGCCTTCAGCCCGCGTTCGCGTACCTTTGGGCTTTCCCTTCTTCGCGTTCGCGGCTCAGTCCCCGCGTTCGTGTAGCTTTAATCCTCCCTTCATCGCGTTCGCGAACCCCGTATCGCGTTCGCATAGAACAAACTCCGGACCCCCAGCACTTTTCTTCTACGCGTTCGTGTTTGCCTCCACGCGATCGCGATGACTTGCCCAGCTTACCCTTCGCGAACGCGGCCCCCTTCCTGCGAACGCGAAGGGCATTTTTGCCCAGTCATTTTAATACTTCAAAAACAGAATAGTTACGGGTTTTTACTCAAATTTCACACGAGCTCTCTTCTCTCCCAAGCCTTAGGAAGCCATTGAAGCCCCTATTTTTCAAGACCACTTGGGTAAGTAATTTCCTACTTATTTCCTTCATTATCCTTCATTAATTAGTAAGTTTCTAAGCCTAAATCATATAATCTAGGGTTGAAATTGGGGGAAAAGGGTAGAATTAGGGCTTTTCAATTTTCTTTGATTTAGACCTCGTTTTGGGGTCGAATTTGAAAACAAATTGTATATTCGGGCTCGTGGGGGAATGGGTGACATGGAATTGGTTCGAACCTCGTGTGGGCCCGGGGTCGATTTCGGAATTTTTGGAAGAAAGGTTGGGAATTCATATTTAGGCATTGGGTTTAGTTTGTTTAGCTATTATTAATATTTTAACGTCATTATTTCATAGATTTGACTGAGTTGGAGCTGAATTCGAGGGGCAAAGCCACACTAGAGGCTTGAGTTGATTTTTGGAGCATTTGAGGTAAGTGTTTGGTCTAACATTGGCTTGAGGGAATAGGAGTAGAGTCGTATTTGCTAATTGCTATTTGTTGAGTACGGTGTATAGGCATGGTGACGAGTATCTATACACTAGTGTCTAGCATGACCGTGTGTCCTTATATTGACATTATCCTGAATTGTTGTGATTCTTCCATGCTTATTTGATGATTTCTATATTTTGTAAAGAGCATGAGACAGAGATTACGATTACTAAACTCCTTGGAGCAATGGCTCGAGTAGTGTTACGGATTGAGGAGGTATACGATATGAAATGACTCTTTGGAGCGGTGGCTCGGATGTTAAGTGAATTATAAGTGAGAAGTATAGAAAAGAGAAAGAGTGGATGGTTACTCCCTTGCGGGGACGTGTTATTGGTTTTGTTGATTTTCTCCCTTGCCGGGATTTAACTGTTTACTTGTGTTTCCCTTGCCGGGATTTTCTATTACTGTTTGTCTATCCCCTCGCCCCCATTGGTTGTGATTGTTGATTGGGCGAGGTTGTGTTATTTATACATGGATCGGGTTGCACGCCGCAACAACACTATATAATTATGGATCGGGTTGCACGCTGCAACAACACTATATAATTGTGGATCGGGTTGCTCGCCGCAACAACACTATATAATTGTGTATCGGGT
>NW_017679961.1:4395-15001 GCF_001879085.1 Nicotiana attenuata | reverse complement strand
TATCACTCGTTAGTTGATGCCAGCATAACCTGATGACCTTCCAATATAGGGCTCCACTCCCTAGTTGATGCCAGCACATCCTGAAGACTTTCCAACATAGGTTCCCACTCCCCAGTTGATGCCAGCATAACCTGATAATTTTCTAACATAGGGTGCCACTTCCCAGTTGTTGCTAGCATAAGCTGATGATTTTCCAACATAAGGTCAGCACTCCCTAGTTGATGCTAGCATAACCTGAGGATTTTGCAACATATGGTCACCACTCCCTAGTTGATGTAAGCATAACGTGATGACTTTCCAACAAAGGGTCCCACTCCCGGGTTGATGCAAGTATAACCTGATGTCTTTCTAACATAGGGTCTCACTCCCTAGTTGATGTCATCATAACCTGATGACTTTCCAACATAGGGTCCCACTCCCTAGTTGATGCCAGCATAACCTGATAACCTTCGAATATGGGGTCCCACTTCCTAATTGATGCCAGCATATCCTGATGACTTTCCTACATAGATTATAACTCCCTATTTGATTCCAGCATAACATGATCACTTTCCAACATAGGGTCCCATTTCCTAGTTGACGCCAACATAACCTGATGAATTTCCAACATAGGGTATCACTCTTTAGTTGATGCCACCATAACCTGATGACCTTCTAATATAGGGCTCCACCCCCTAGTTGATGCCAGCATATCCTGATGACTTTCCAAGATAGGTTCCTACTCCCTAGTTGATGTCTGCATAACCTGATAACTTTCCAACATAGGGTGCCACTTCCTAGTTATTGCTAGCATAAGTTGATGATTTTCCAACATGAGGTCATCACTCCCTAGTTGATGCTAGCATAACCTTAAGATTTTCCACATATGCTCACCACTCCCTAGTTGATGCAAGCATAACGTGATGACTTGCCAACAAAGGGTCACAATCCCGGGTTGATGCAAGTATAACCTGATGTCTTTCGAACATAGGGTCCCAGTCCCTAGTTGATGCCAGCATAACCTGATTACCTTCTAACATAGGGTTTAACTCCCTAGTTGGTGCCCGCATAACCTTTTGACTTTTCAACATAGGGTCCCACTTCCTAGTTGATGCAAGCATAACCTGATGACTTTCCAACATAGGGTCCCACTCCCTAGTTGGTGCCCGCATAACCTTATAACTTTTCAACATATGGTCCCACTCCTTAGTTGATGCCAGGATATCCTGACGAGTTTTCAACATACGGTCCAACTCTCTAGTTGGTGCACGTATAACCTTATGAGTTTCCAACATAGGGTCCCACTACCTGGTTCATGCCAGCGTGACCTAAAGACTTTCCAACATAGGGTCTCACTCCATATTTGATTCCAGTATAACATGGTGACTTTCCAACATAGGGTCCCACTTCCTAGTCGAAGCCAGCATAACCTGATGACTTTCCAACATAGGGTATCACTCCCCAGTTGATGCCAGCATAACCTGATGACCTTCCAATATAGGCTTTCACTCCTAGTTGATGCCAGCATATGTTGACGACTTTCCAACATAGGGTCTCACTCCCTAGTGGATGCCAGCATAACCTGATAACTTTCCAACATAGGGTGCCACTTCCTAGTTGATGCTAGCATAAGCTGATGATTTTCCAACGTAAGGTCACCACTCCCTAGTTGATGCCTGCATAACCTGATGACTTTCTAACATAGGGTCCCACTCCCTAGTTGATGCGAGCATAACCTGATAACTTTCCAATATAGGGTCCCAATCTCTAGTTGGTGCCCGTATAACCTTTTGACTTTTCAACATAGGGTCCCACTCCCTAGTTGTTGCCAGCATAACCTGATGTTCCAGCATAGGGTCCCACTCCCTAGTTGATGCCAGCATAAACTGATGACTTTCCAGCATAGGATCTCACTCCGTAGTTGATGCCAGCATGACCTAATGACATTCCAATAGAGGGTCCCACTTCCTAATTGATGCCAGCATATCCTGATGACCTTCCAACATAGGGTCTAACTCTCTATTTAATGCCAGCATAACCTGATAACATTCCAACATAGGGTCCCACTCCCTAGTTGGTGCCCGCATAACCTTATAACTTTTCAACATATGGTCCCACTCCCTAGTTGATGACAGCATAACCTGATGACTTTCCGACATAGTGTCACACTCCCTAGTGGATGCCAGCATAAACTGATGACTTTCCAACATAGGGTCTCACTCCCTAGTTGATACCAGCATAACCCGATGACCTTCCAATATAGGGTCCCACTTCCTAATTGATGCCAGTATATCCTGATGAATTTCCAACATAGAGTCTAACTCCCTATTTGATTCCAACATAACATGATGACTTTCCAACATAGGGTATCACTCTTTAGTTGATGCCAGCATAACCTGATAACCTTCCAATATAGGGTTCTACTCCCTCGTTGATGCCAGCATATCCTGATGACTTTCCAACATAGGTTCCCACTCCCCAGTTGATGCCAGCACAACCTGATAACTCTCCAACATGGGGTTTAACTCCCTAGTTGGTGCCCGCATAATCTTTTGAGTTTTCAACATAGGGTCCCACTTCCTAGTTGATGCCAGCATCACCTGATGACTTTTCAACATAGGGTCCCACTCCCTACTTGATGCTAGCATAACCTGATAACTTTCCAATATAGGGTCCTACTCCCTAGTTGGTGACCGCATAACCTGATGACTTTCAAACATAGGGTCCCACTCCCTAGTTGATGCCAGCATAACCTGATGACTTTCCAACATACGGTCACACTCCCTAGTTGATGCCAGCATAAACTGATGACTTTCCAATATAGGGTCTCACTCCCTCGTTGATGCCAGCATAACCTGATGACTTTCCAATATAGGGTCCCACTTCCTAATTGATGCCAGCATATCCTGATGACTTTCCAACATAGAGTCTGACTCCCTATTTGATTCCGGCATAATATGATGACTTTCCAACATAGGGTCCCACTTCTTAGTTGATGCCCACATAACCCGATTACTTTCCAACATAGGGTATCACTCGTTAGTTGATGCCAGCATAACCTGATGACCTTCCAATATAGGGCTCCACTCCCTAGTTGATGCCAGCACATCCTGAAGACTTTCCAACATAGGTTCCCCACTCCCCAGTTGGATTGCCAGCATAACCTGATAATTTTCTAACATTAGAGGTGCCACTTTCCCAGTTGTTGCTAAGCATTAAGCTGATGATTTTCCAAGCATAGGTCAGCACTCCCTAGTTGATGCTAGCATAACCTGAGGATTTTGCAACATATGGTCACCACTCCCTAGTTGATGTAAGGCATAACGTTGATGACTTTCCAACAAAGGGTCCCACTCCCGGGTTGATGCAAAGTATAACCTTGATGCTTTCTAACATAGGGTCTCACTCCCTAGTTATGTCATTCATAACCTTGAATGACTTTCCAACATAGGGTCCCACTCCCTAGTGATGCCAGCCATAACCTTTGATAACCTTCGAATATGGGGTCCCACTTCCTAATTGGATGCCAGGCATATCCTGATTAACTTTCCTACATAGATTATAAACTTCCCTATTTGATTCCAGCATAACATTGATCACTTTCAACATAGGGTTCCCATTTCTAGTTGACGCCAACATAACCTGATGAATTTCCAACATAGGGTATCACTCTTTAGGTTGATGCCACATAACCTGATGACCTTTAATATTAGGGCTCCACCCCCTAGGTTTGATGCCAGCATATCCCTGATGACTTTCCAAGATAGGTTTCCTACTCCCTAGTTTATTTGCATACCTGATAAAAACTTTTGTCCAACAATAGGGTGCCACTTCCTAGTTATTGCTAGCATAAAGTTGATGATTTTCCAACATGAGTCATCAACTCCCTAGTTGATGCTCACATAACTTAAGATTTTCCACATATGCTCACCCCTCCCTAGTTGAATGCAAGCTAAACGTGATGACTTGCCAACAAAGGGTCACAATCCCGGTGTTGATGACAAGTATAACCTGATGTCTTTCGAAACATAGGGTCCCAGTCCCTAGTTGATGCCAGCATACTGATTACCTTCTAACATAGGGTTTTAAACTCCAGTTGGTGCCCGCATAACCTTTTGTGACTTTTTCAACATAGGGTCCCACTTCCTAGTTGAGCAAGCATACCTGATGACTTTCCAACATAGGGGTCCCACTCCCTACTTTGATGCCAAGTTAATAACTGCTGACTTTCCAACATAGGGTCCCACTTCCTAGTTGATAGCCAGCTAAAGCTAATGACTTTCCCAACAACGGCTTCCACTACCTAGTTGATGCCAGCATAACCTGATGATTTTCAACATACGGTCCACTTCTCCTAGTGTGGTGCCCGTATAACCTTATAATCTATTCAACATAGGGTCCCACTCCCTAGTTGATGCGAGCATAACCTGAGGACTTTTCCATCATAGGGTACCCACTAACCTAGTTTGATGCAGTGTGACCTAAACGACTTTTCTAAAATAGCGGTCCTCACTCCCTATTTGATTCCAGTATAACATGATGACTTATCCAACATAGCGGTCCACTTCCTAGTCGACAGCCAGCAAAACTGATGACTTTCCAACATAGGGTATCAACTCCCAGTTGATGCCAGCATAACCTGATGACCTTCCAATATCAGGCTTTCACTCCCAAGTTATGCCAAGCATATCCTGATAACTTTCCAACGTAGGTACACTCCCTAAGTGGATGCCAGCATAAACTTGAATAACTTTGGCCAACATCGGGTGCCAACTTACTAAGTTGATGCTAGCATAAGCTTGATGATTTTTCCAACAACTAAGGTTCACTCACTCCCTAGTTGATGCCTTGCATAAACCTTTGATTGACTTTCTCAACATAGGGGCCCACTCCCTACGTTGATGCGATCATGACCTGATTAACTTCCCACATAGGGTCCAATCTCTAGTTGGGTGGCCGTATAAACCCTTGCTCATTTTCAACATAGGGTCCCCACTCCCTAGTTTATTTCCCAGCATACCTAATGACTTCAAACATAAGGTTCCAACTCCCTAGTTGATGCCAGCATAAACAGAAGACTTTCAAACATAGGGTCTCACTCCGAAGTTGATTGCGCCAGGCATGTCACTACTAGACTTTTCCAAATAGAAGGGTCCCACTTCCTAATTGATGCCAGGCATAAACTGATTGACTTTCCAACATAGCGGTCTCACTCCTCGTTGATGCCTGTATAACCTGATGACCCCTTCCAAATATTGGTCCACTATCCTTAATTGAATGCAGCATATCCTGATGAACTTTCCAACATAGAGTCTGACTCCCTATTTGGTTCCAGCATAACATGATGACTTTCCAACTTAGGGTCCCATTATAAGTGATGCCAACATAACCTGCATGACTTTCCACCCACAATAGGGTATCACTCGTTAGCTGATGCCAGTGACATTAACCTGATGACTTTCCCAACATAGGGTCCCACTCCCTAGTTGATGCAGACCATAAACTGATTGACTTTTTCCAACATAGGGACTCACTTCCCTCGTTGATGCCAGCATAACCTGATTTGACCTTCTAATATAGGGTCCCACTTCCTAATTGATGCGAGCATATCCTGATGACTTTCCAACATAGAGTCTGACTCGCCTATTTGATATCAGCATAACATGATGTACTTTCAACATAGGGTCCCAGCTTCCTATTGAATGCCAAATAACCTTGATGAACTTTCCAACATAGGGTATTCACTCGTTAGTTGTGATGCCAAAGCAATAACCTGATGACCTTCCAATATAGGGCTCCACCACCCTAGTTGAGGCGAGGATAATCCTGATAACTTTTAACTAGGTTCCCACTCCCCAGTTCGAATGCCCAGCATAACCTGATTAACTTTCCAACCATAGGGGTGCCACTTCCTAGTTTATCTAAGCATAAGCTGGATGAGTTTCCAACCTAAGTTTCAACCACTCCCTAGTTGATCTAGCCTAACTGAGGACTTTTCCAACATGGTCACCACTCCCTAGTGCATGTAAGCATAACATGATGACTTTCCAAACAAAGGGTCCCCACTCCCGGGTTGACGCAAGTATAACCTGATTGTCTTTCTAACCATAGGGTCTCATCCCTAGTTTGATTGCCAGATAACCTGATGAACTCCTTTTCAACATAGGGTCCCACTCCCTAGTTTGATACGCAGCATAACCTGATTACTTTCCAACATGGGGTTTTAACTCCCTAGTTGGTGCCGCATAACCTTTTGACTTTTCAACGTAGGGTCCCACTTCCTAGTTGATGCCAGATCACCTTGATGACTTTCCAACATAAGGTCTCACTCCCAGTTGATGCCTAAGGATAATCCTGATGACCTTCGAATATAGGGTCCCACTTCCCCTAATTGTGTCAGCCATATCCTGATGACTTTCCAACATAGAGTATAACTCCATATTTGATTCCAGCATAAACATTGATGACTTTCCACATAGGGTCGCACTTTCCTAGTTATGCCAACATAACCTTGATGACTTTTTCCAAAATAGGGTATCACTCTTTAGTTGATCGCAGCATAACCTGAATGACCTTCCAATATAGGGCTCACTCCCTAGTTGATGCAGCATATCCTGATGACTTTCCAACATAGGTATCCCACTCCCCAGTTTATGCCAGCATAACCTGTATAACTTCCAACATAGGGTGCCACTTCTTAGTCGTTGCAGCATAGTTGATGATTTTCAAACATTAGGTCACCACTCCTCTTGTATGCTAGCATTACCTCAAGATTTTCCAACATAAGGTCACCACTCCCTAGTTAATTGCAAGCATAAGGTGGATGACATAGCCAACAAAGGGTCCCACTCACATAATTGATTGTCAGCATAACCCTTGATTACTTCCAAATAGGGTTTAACTCCCTAGTTGGTGCCCGCATAACCTTTTTGACTTTTTCAACATAGGTTCCACTCCTAGTTGAATGCAGCATAACCTAATAACTTTCAACATAAGGGTCCCACCTCCCTACTTTGGATGCCAGCATAACCTGATGATTTCCAACATGAGGGTCCACTTCCTAGTTGATGCAAGCCTAAGCTTATGGACTTTCCAACATAGGGTCCCACTCCCTAATTGATGCAGCATAGCCTTGATAACTTTTTTAACATATGGTCCACTCTCTAGTTGGTGCCCGTTATAACCTTATATCTATTCACATAGGGTCCTGCTCTCTAGTTTAGTGCGAGCATAAACTGATGACTTTTCCCAACATAGTTGTCCCACTACCTGGTTGATGCCAGTGGAGGCCCATAAGACTTTCCACATAGGTCTCAACTCCCTATTTGACTTCCAGTATAACATGATGGACTTTCCAACATGAGGGTCCCACTTCCTAGTTTGAGCCCGAGCATAACCTAATGTCTTTCCAACATAGGGTTAATCACTTCCCCATTGATGCCAGCAATAACCTGATGACTTTCCAATATAGGCTTCCACTCCCTAGTTGACGCCAGCATATCCTTGATGACTTTCCAACATAGGGGCCCACTCCCTAGTGGATGCCAGCATAACCTGATAAACTTTCAACATAGGATGCACTTCCTAGTTGATGCCTAAGCATTAAGCTGATTGATTTTCCATTTAGGTCACCGACTCCCTAGTGATGCCTTGCATTACCTGATGATTTCTAACATAGGGTCCCACTCTCCTAGTTGATGCGAGCATAACCTGATAAACTTTCCAACATAGGTCTCTCCCTAGTTGTGCCCGTATAACCTTCCTGACTTGTTCAACATAGGGTCTCACTCCCTATTGTTGCCACAGAAACCTGGTGACTTTTCCAACATAGGGTATCACTCTTTAGTTGATGCCAGTGCATACCTGATGACCTTCCAATATAGGGCTCCACTCCTAGTTGATTGCCAGCATATTCCTGAATGACTTTCCCAACATAGGTTCTCCACTCCCCAGTCTGATGCCACCATAACCTTATAAACATTCCAACATAAAGGTGCCAACTTCCTTAGTTGTTGCCTAAAATAAGTTAATGGATTTTCCAACATTAGGTCACCACTTCCCTAGTTGATGCTATCATAACCTCAAGATTTTCCACCATATGGTCACCACTCCCTAGTTGATGCAAAGCATAATTTGATGACTTGCCAACAAAGGGTCCCATCCGGGCTGATTGCAAGTATAACCTGATGGTCTTTCTAGGCAAAGTCCCACTCCCTAGTTTATGCCAATATAGCTTGATGACTTCCAACTAGGGTCCCACTCCCTAATTGATGTGAGCATAACCTGATTACTTTCCAACATAGGGTTTAACTTCCCTAGTTTGGTGCCCGCATAACCTTTGTTGACTTTTCAACATAGGGTCCCACTTCTAGTTGATGCAAGCATAACCTGATGACCTTTCCAACATGAGGTCCCACTCCCTTCTTTGATGCGCATAACCTGATGACTTTCCAAATAGGGTCCCACGTCCTAGTTTGATGCCAGCCTAAAGCTAATGGACATTCCAACATAGGGTCCCACTCCCTAGTTGATTGCCAGCTTAAACTGATAACTTTCAAACATTACGTCCCATATCTAGTTGCGTGCCTGTATAACCTATATATAATTCAACATAGGCGTCCCACTTCCCTAGTTGATGCGAGCATTAACCGGATGACCTTCCAACATAGGGTCCCATACCTGGTTTGATGCCAGTGCTGACCTAGATTTCCAACATAGGTACTCACTCCTTATTTGATTCCACTAATAACATTGATGACTTTCCAAACATAGCGGTCCCACTTCCTAGTTTGAGGCCAGCATAACCCTGATGACTTTTCCAAAATAGTGTATTCATCTTTTAGTTGATGCCAGCATAACCTGTCGTAGCCTTGATACCTTCCACAATATAGGCTCCACTCCCTAGTTGATGCCAGCATTCCTGATGACTTTCCAACATAGGTTTCCACTTCCCTTAGTTGACGCCAACATTAACCTGATAACTTTCTACATAGGGTGCCACTTCCTAGTTGTTGCTAGCATAAGTTGATGATTTTCCAACATAAGGTCACCGCCTCCCTAGTTTGATGCTAGCATAACCTCAGATTTTCCAAATATGGTCACCACTCCTTAGTTGATGCGAGCATAATGTGATGACTTGCCAACAAAGGGTCCCACTTCCGGGTTGATGCAAGCATAACCTGATGTCTTTCTAACATAGGGTCCCACTCCCTAGTTGACGCCGGCATAACCAGATCACTTCCACATAGGGTTCCCACTCCCTAATTGATGTCAGGCATACTAACCTGATACTTTGACATACATTAGGTTTACCTCCCTAGTTGTGCCCGCATTAACCTTTTGACTTTTCAACATTAGTATACCCACTTCCTAGTTGATGCCAGCATAACCTGCATGACTTTCCAACATAGGTCTCACTTCCCTAGTTGAAAGCCACCATAACCTAATTACTATCTCTCTCTTNATGGTGGGAATTGGGGGTTTTTAGGTAGAAATTAGGGATTTGGTGTAATTGGGGATTTAGACCTCAAATTGAGGTTGGATTCCAAAACAAATCACATAACCTTGGTGAAATTACACATGTCATTTTTTGATTGGTTCATTTGTCATGTCATCAGCAAGTGCAACTCACGCATATGGCCTGCTGTACACGGGTGTTTATTTGACCTACTTAATAGCCACTTGAAGTGTTTAACTGGAAATAGTCTCGATTGAGGTGTTCAACTGACCGTTGTGAACAACTTGGAGGGGCCGTTTATGTATTTCGCCTTTATTATAAGCATGTTGGTTGCTTTTTATGATAGGCGTTTGTTTGTGGAATTATTTTTCCCTCTAAGCTCAACCTTCCTTTTTAAGTCGTTATCTTCATCTGTATAGTGAGTGAATCTTAATATTTTTGCTAAAAGAATTCAAAAACTACAATTGTCCAAGTACAATTTAATTGGACTTCACAAATTCCTTTCAATTATATTTTTAATAGTAAAGTATTTAAAACACCATGTTCAGATCATCAGATGTAACCAAACTCCAATAATTTATCCTTGATTTTGTCTGTTGACAAATTAGAACGTGAACGGAAATGGAAATGATCAGACATTTTCTCTTTGATCAAGAGGTGATCAGGTCGGATGAAAATGATATAAGTAGGGCTAAATGGGTCGTATGTCTGAACTGTCAACAGTTGGTTTTAGCAAATACTATAAGCCATTGCATTTTCTTTAAAATGCAGCTATGTGCTAATTCAAGTTTTTTGACTTTCACGTCTTAATTGGTGGTCAAATGATGTGCCCTTCTAGTTTAATACTAATTTCTTTCTTGTTTACTTTTTGCTAAAAGATTAATATCTACCTTAAAAAAAATTACTACTAGTTTTTTGGTGTACGTTTGGAGCATCATCAAACTAATAAGATGACCTTTGACCTTAGGAAAATAATTAGTCACTTACAAACTGTAGAACTGATAACAGAGTGTTGAAGATCATATTAATTTTCTAGGCAAAAAACGTGACCAACAGTTCATTTAAAATAGTGAAGAATGCCCCATTAAGCAGCATATTCCCGAGTTGGATTAGGTCAACTTCAACATCATCACTTTGTATTCACATTATAACGAAAACGACATGTTACTT
>NW_017679961.1:0-830 GCF_001879085.1 Nicotiana attenuata | reverse complement strand
TAGAAAAGAAAATACTACTATTTATTAGTAGTAAGTAAATACTTTTTTCTACATCAGTAGGAAGGTTAAGTTTTTTTGTATAAAATGAAAGATATACATTTTTTTTACATCATAGAAGGAAAAAACTCAATTTTGTTAAAAATAAAAAAGAAAGTACTCTATCTACCACATGAAAAGAAAGTACTCGTAATACTTCTATTTATGGTGGGTATGGGGTGGGGGAGCGTGGGTATGGAGGCTGGGGTAGGGGTGATGCATAGTTCCCAAATATATACCATCACTGACTATAAAAATATCAGAGCAATGGACGGCTGCTCCATTTCTCTGGTTTGGAGCTTTCAGTTTTACCATGATCCTGCACTACACATGCAGATTTATTATGTCATGCACGCATAAAGTGTAACATAGCTTTATTTTGTTGTATGCGTCGAGAGAGAGAAGGGGAGAAGGGAGGGGGTTCTAATTTGATTCCAATTATCACTTAGACAAAAACAAAATAAAATTGTAACTTAGCCACACCTATGTACGTGTTGAAGAGAGAGAGAGAGCGAGGACTACTTCTGCTAGCTCCAACATCAGTAGTCCTGACTCTTGATAAAGAATGTCAAAATAAGGTTTTAACTATTTTCATGACCTGAGATAAAAAATTTCACATAATATGTCTCGCAATTTCTTGCAAACTGTTATTCATAACTATACTAATCTTGCAGCCTATATCTAGTTGACAACCATCTAAAGTTGGAAAGAACAATTTTTGCAACTGAAACTTACTTTCGAGGAGCATTTCCTACACAATTTTTGCTGCCTATATCTAGCTCAAGAGACATAAC
>NW_017679960.1:10090-15003 GCF_001879085.1 Nicotiana attenuata | reverse complement strand
GAATGCACGATCCTGTGAGTAAAACCAAGGACATTTGACTAGCAAATTCATCAGACTAGGTCTTCTATCTTAGGAGAAAGATTCCTCAGACTAAGATTTTGATCCTAGGAGAAAGCCCACTAGACTAGGTCTTCAATCTTAGGAGAACAATTCATCAGACTAAGATTCTGATCCTAGGAGAAAGGTCATCAGACTAGGTCGTCTATCTTAGGAGAAAAATTCATCAGACTAAAATTGTGATCCTAGGAGAAAATTCATCAGATTAGGTTGTCTATCTTAGGAGAACAATTCATCAGACTAAGATTTTGATCCTAGGAGAAAGTTTTATCAGACTAAGATTTTGATCCTAGGAGAAAGGTCATCAGACTATGTCGTCTATCTTAGGAGAAAAATTCATCAGACTAAGATTGTGATCCTAGGAGAAAATTCATCAGACTAGGTTGTCTATCTTAGGAGAACAATTCATCAGACTAAGATTTTGATCCTAGGAGAAAGTTTCATCAGACTAAGATTTTGATCCTAGGAGAAAGTTCATCAAACTAGGTTTTCTATCTTAATAGAACAATTCATCAGACTACGATTTTGATCCTAGGAGAAAGTTCATCAGACTAGGTTTTCTATCTTAGGAGAACAATTCATCAGACTAAGATTTTAATCCTAGGAGAAAGTTTCATCAGACTAAGATTTTGATCCTAGGAGAAAGTTCATCAAACTAGGTTTTCTATCTTAGGAGAAAGATTCATCAGACTAAGATTTAGATCCTAGGAGAAAATTCATCAGACTAGGTCTTCTATCTTAGGAGAACAATTCATCAGACTAAGATTCAGATCCTAGGAGAAAATTCATCAGACTAGGTCCCTTTTTATTATCTTAGGAGAAAAGTTCATCAGACTAAGATTTCTATTTGGAGAAAAATCCATCAGACTAGGACTTTTCATCCTAGGAGGAGAAAATGTGAAAAGCAATGGCAGGATTTTATGCACGCTAACAAGACAGGCAAGGGCGAAGATTTGAGAAACTTCCCTTTTGTCGGCTCTCCTCTTCTTCCTTTTCTTTTTCTTTCTTTTCTTTTTTTTTTCTTATTGTTGAACCAACTTTCTTGCACTGCTTTGTTCCTATTTCAAACAAAGAAAACTTGTGAGTTTAAAATGTGGTGGTTAGTTTGTGGCCTTGAACTTTGAGGCCGGCTGCTTCTGCATTTGCCAAGATGACTGATTTCCACTCGAAAACCTTGCTTGTTCCCGATATCCTCTACTTGTTGCATTGCATGAACTGGCATCCCCCAACCCTTATGTCTCATATGAATCCCAAAGCACGTCTATTGCTCCTACTTCGTGTACATGATGTTCTTTCTTGACTTAATCACTGGCCTCGGCCTTGAAGTTGTATTGTTCTTCACTTGCCTTGATAACCGATTCTCACTTGGAGACCTTGCTAACCACTTTCTTTATTACCCTTAACGCAGAAAATACCTCTGATCCGTTCACTAAACACCCTCCATCTGATATGTACCAAACCTTTCGTTCTTTACCGAAAATACCTTTGATCTGTTCACCCTAAACCCTTTCATTTGTTGCGTTGTTCATGAATTGACATGTACCAAGCCCTTGCATTTCACAAGGATCCCAAAGCATGTAGATTGTTTCCAACTCAGTGTGCCTGCTATTTTTTCCTGACTTATGACGATTTGGAAAGCTGGTGGCAGATTTTGAAGTCATTTCTCACTTGTTATGACCAAACAGACTCACGAAGAGGGAGTAAATAAGACAAAAGGAACAGAGTAAAGGATAATGGAAAGAGATGATTCCTAACAAGAAAACTACAACGTAGAAACCTATCGGATGTGGATACCGACTCTGATGACCTTGACATGCACCTGCAGCCTATTCTGTTAAGCAAATCTGATGTTCAGCTCTTGTTGTACCTTTTTGCCGTGAAACTGGGCTTCAATGCTCCGGTTATCCGATTTGAATCACAATCCTTTTTCGACTTGTAGTGCCCGAAGGGTTTTCACTATCAAGCCTCTCTCATTTTGGGTCTTTCTATCATCTCACCGTCGTCTTATGGTGCCCGTGAAGGTTTTCACCAATAAGACTCTCTCATTTTTGATTTCTCTCAGCCTTCATCGCCTTGTGGTACCCGTGAGGGCATTTATCATCAAGACTCTCTCATTCTTCATTTCCCTTGTTTGCACCGGAGTGTTATTCATAGCATAAATCTCCTCTTCTTGCTCGACTTGGCATTCTCTGAAGACTGATCAGAAGGTCTTTCTTTGGACCGTAGTGCAGGATTTTGGACGGGGTTAGAAAGAAAGGGTATCAAAGGCTCAAAACAATTCAACATGGGCTCAAAATTACAACTTTCGGAATCAGATTTCTCACAACAACCACAACCTCTGTCCCAGTTTCTTTCTTGGGGACTTTTGGATTTTTATTTGGTGTGACTGAACCTCAGAGAGAGGCTGCCTACGTACCCTTTCAGGATCAAGTCGAACATAGTTCGGTCCATAGAATTACTTCGTTGTTGCGATCTTTCCCTTTCTTCCACTTTTCTTTCTTTCTTTTCCTTCTCTTTTCTTTTCCTTCTCTTTTCTTTTCTTTTCTTTTTCTTTTCTCTTCTTTTTTCTTTTCTTTTCTTTTCTTCTCTTTTCTCTTCTTTTTTCTTTCTTTTCATTGTTTTTCTCTTGGTTCTCCACTTTCCCCGCTCGGGCTTACGGGTTTTATTATTGACTCCGAAAGAGNGACTACGATTTGATCCTAGGAGAAGTTCATCAGACCTAGGTTTCTATCTTAGGAGAACAATTCATCAGACTAAGATTTTAATCCTAGGAGAAAGTTTCATCAGACTAAGATTTTGATCCTAGGAGAAAGTTCATCAAACTAGGTTTTCTATCTTAGGAGAAAGATTCATCAGACTAAGATTTAGATCCTAGGAGAAAATTCATCAGACTAGGTCTTCTATCTTAGGAGAACAATTCATCAGACTAAGATTCCTATTTGGAGGAAAATCCATCAGACTAGGACATTTTATTCTATGAGGAAAAAATGTGAAAAGCAATAGCAGCATTTTATGCACACTAGCAAGACCGGCGAGGGCAAAGATTTGAGAAACTTCCCTTTTGTCGGCTCTCCTCTTCTTCCTTTTCTTTTTCTTTTTTTTTTTTTTTTGAAACAACTTTCTTGCACTGCTTTGTTCCTGTTTCAAACAAAGAAAACTTGTGAGTTTAAAATGTGGTGGTTAGTTTGTGGCCTTGAACTTTGAGGCTGGCTGCTTCTGCATTTGCCAAAATGACTGATTTCCACTCGAAGACCTTGCTTGTTCCCGACATTC
Organism: Nicotiana attenuata; assembly: GCF_001879085.1. Classification (NCBI taxonomy): domain Eukaryota; kingdom Viridiplantae; phylum Streptophyta; class Magnoliopsida; order Solanales; family Solanaceae; genus Nicotiana; species Nicotiana attenuata. Next base: position 11,673 of record NW_017679960.1, on the reverse strand, counting down.
TCTATTTGTTGCATTGCATGTGGCATCCCCCAGCCCTTTTGTCTCATATGAGTCCCAAAGCACGTCTATTTCTCCCACTTCGTGTACATGATGTTCTTTCTTGACTTAATCACTGGCCTCAGCCTTGAAGTTGTATTGTTCCTTCACTTGCCTTGATAACCGATTCTTACTTGGAGACCTTGCTAACCACTTTCTTTGTTGCAGAAAATACCTCTGATCCGTTCACCAAACACCCTCCATGAATTGACAAATACCAAGCCTTTGCATTTCACAAGGATCCCAAAGCATGTAGATTGGCACACACTCAAGATGTATGTTGTTCTCTCTGACTTAAACCCCTGGTCTGGTCCTTGGGGTCTACAGCTCCCCTATTCGCCATGATAACTTTGACTTCTGCTTGGAAGGTCTTGCTCGTCACTAGTTTATCACTCTTTTATCAAGTTTATCACAAGAAATACCTTTGATCTATTCGCCCTAACCCTTCATTTGTTGTATCGTTCATGAATTGACATGTACCAAGGTTTGGTATTTCACAAGGACCCCAAAGCATGTTGATCGTTGCCAACTTAGTGTGCCTGTTGTTCTTTCCTGACTTGACGCTTTGATGTGCTCACCAGATCCCATTTTGTTCAATTGGAAAGCTTGGTGGCAGATTTTGAAGTCATTTCTCACTTGTTATGACCAAACAGACTCAGGATGAGGAAGTAAACAAGACAAAAGGAACATAGTAGAAGGACAATGGAAAGAGATGATTCCTAACAAGAAAACTACAAAAGAAACCTATCGGATGTGGATACCGACTCTGATGACCTTGACATGCACCTGCAGCCTATTCTGTTAAGCAAATCGGACGTTCAGCTCTTGTTGTACCTTTTCGCCGTGAAACTGGGCTTCAATGCTCCGCTTATCCGATCTGATTCACAATCCTTATTCGACTTGTAGTGCCCGAAGGGTTTTCACCATCAAGCCTCTCTGATTTTGGTCTTTCTCTCACCTCACTATCGCCTTATAGTGCCTGTGAAGGTTTTCACCAATAAGACTCTCTCATTTTGTTTTCTCTCAGCTTTCATCGCCTTGTGGTACCCGTGAGGGCATTTATCATCCAGACTCTCTCATTCTTCATCTCCCTTGTTTGTACCGGAGTGTTGCCCCTGATATGGTCCACCTCTACTCGCTTGACTCGGCATCTCTTGAAGATTGATCAGAAGGTCTTTCTTTGGACCGTAATGTAGGCTTTTGGACAAGGTTAGGAAGAAAGGGTATCAAAGGCTCAAAACAATTCAACATGGGCTCAAAATTACAACTTTCGGAATCAGATTTCTCACAACAACCACAACTTGTGCCCCAGTTTCTTTCTTGGGGTCTTTTGGACTTTTATTTCGGTGTGACTGAACCTCAGAGAGAGGCTGCCTACGTACCCTTTCGGGATCAAGTCAAACGTAGTTCAGGTCATAGAAATTACTTTGTTGTGATTTTTCTTTTCTTTTCTTTCCACTTTCTCTTCTTTCTTTTCTTTCTTCCTTTCTCTTTTGTTGTTTTTTTTCCTTTTCTTTTCTTTTTCTTCTTCTTTCTTCTTTCTTTTC
>NW_017679960.1:8624-10070 GCF_001879085.1 Nicotiana attenuata | reverse complement strand
TGTTTTCTTTTTCTTTCTTTCTTTCTCTCTTTTCTCTTTCTTTTTCTTTCTTTTCATTGTGTTTCTCTTGTCTCTCTTTCCATTCTTTTCTTTTCTCTTTTTCCTTGACTTATCTTTCACGCTTATATTTCTGATCTTTGCTACTGATTCCGAAAGAGGGGTATGAAAGAAAATGAATGAGGCTCAAAGGGGTAACAAAGGATAAAGTGTTTGGATAGCAGAACAAAATGCCTTCGTCATTCCAATCTCCAAAACATGCCAAGTACAAACTACACAATTAAACAAACTGAGGAAAACATACGTAACATCTTTTGATTGCACCAGAATTAATAACCATATCCACACATTTGCCTTCTACATTTGTCAATTACCCAGCACCATTGGACAACAATCTCGGTACCACGAACGGCCCCTGTAGACTTGGGGGCAAACTTGCCTTTGGTTTTAAATCGATGTGGCATGATGCATTTCAACAATATTTCTTTATGTTCCGTCTGCCCCAGTTTCACACAATTTGGGCTCGAAGTGATCTCAAAATGCCCTTACTTATTCCCTCGAATGTCCTTACATCTTCAGCATTGTTTCATCGCTTCATTACTAATCTGTCTTTTAAAACCAGGCTGAGAATTATGCGTGCATGTCATGTCACCAGAACCAGCATGAAAAGAATTGTAAAAGGAGAAGAAAACTAAACAAAATGACTAGAAATGGCAGGAAACAGAAGATTGCATTAGACTGACGGTGAAAGGGTTTAAACAACAGAACAAACAGACAAACCTAGACAGCACTAAACAAGCTATTACGGCAAAGTGAACAGATAGAAGGGTTTGAGTCACAAGACAATATCCGGATTACAACCCTGAAATAACCCGGATAACAGAAATGACAACAAAATAAACCACCAAAACTCCACTCCGAATGACCAAGAAATGGAGCGTCTTCCCAATTATCAAGCACGAAATCTTAGCCACTGAGTTTCGTACCAATATTGCTGGAACCTTCACAAGTCTTCATCACGCTATTCTTAGCAAACTGCTCTTGGGTTCCTTTTGCCGGCTTGTTCTCACGCTCAACCTCTGATAACGCTAAAACCTTAGTAGCATGTGGCCCTCCAAGGATCTCAGAAGAGTTCTCATGTTCCTTTTCAAAATAAATCATACCCACCATATGCGTCTCATTATGCACCGGAAATGGACTCCGGCTAGTGTTTGCTGCATCTGGACTTTGCACGACAATGTCGCCTGCATCAATAAGCTTCTGAATCGCATTCTTCAGATTCCAACATTTCTCTATGTCATGCCCCGGGGCATATGAGCAGTATGCGCACCTTTGAGAAAGATCAAATTTCTTTGGAAGAGGATTCGGCGTTTTTATCTGAATCGGCTTCAACATGTCCAATGTCCTTAACCTCTGGAATAGACTGGCATATGACTCTCCCAACGGAGT
>NW_017679960.1:0-8098 GCF_001879085.1 Nicotiana attenuata | reverse complement strand
AATAAACGCCGATTACAAGAGATACTAGACTTATTTGTTTTTCTTTTCTACAAAAGGAAATACAAACAGACTACAAAACAAAATACAGACTCGATTAACTAGGATACATACAAGCTTACAACCTGGGGCCCGCGGGGCATCACTCGGGCATTGCCACGGGCCTGCGCAAGACTGAGAAGGTTTCAATGTCAACTGGGTCATCCTGACAAGGAATTCTAAGGGAAAGTGTGACTATTTAAAGAAAACTGACTTATTGTGGCTTAAAAGAAAAGTGGCTATTTTTCAAAAAATTTATTTAAGAAAGCAAAGACTTGGTTTTGCAAATACGGCCTCTCAGCACTTTCGGGAGGGAGATTTTAAGGTTGTGCCCGCAAACCATTTTAAAATGACTCAGGGTGGCTGTTCTTGCAAAAACAGCCTTCCGGCGCCCTTTTAGGGACATTCGGCTTATTTTAAACAAGAATGGCGGCACCCGACTTATTTTGACAAAAAGTTAAAGTCTTGGTATTTTTGGCTATTTTTGAAAAAGGGTGGTTGGACCCGATGGGGGTTGCCTACTTATCTCACATCCGGTGAGAATCAAACCTGTGTAGTTCGGGCAAACGTGCCAAATTCAAAACTATTTTGAACAACAATTTTCTTTCTATTTTTCAAATATTTTTCTTTTCTTTTCTTTTCCATTTTTCAAAAAATCCGGCAGCATTTCAGTGCTATTTGGGTGTCGGTTTTGTTCAAACAAATGGTTACCCTCAGTTAACACTGCTATTTTTACAATTTTTCACTCATTATATACAAGCCGGTCAACATGCAAAGCCGAGCAAATAAATGCACAAGTAGCACGTAAGATGCATCAGGATGGTCATTTCAATTCAGGTCACCTGTCCTAGACGGACCCAACCCCTGTGTTGAGTCCCCTAAGTCAAATGCACATGATGCAAACAAACGTCCTACTAGGGATCCGGCATGAGTTTATTGTTTTTCTAGGTTTAAACCCTAGGTTTATTGGTCTAGATCTGGCTTACCCGAGCGGACACCTCGGGCCGAGGGGGAGGCAGCGTACCGGGGATACAGGAGCTCCGCCGGCTTAGCAACTTATCCAAACCTCGTTCTAAATTGGGAAAGACTCTAAACAGAAGAGAAGCTACACGAAGTGCACCCTTCTCCATGATATAGAAGACTCAGAAAGAGGAAGGGATTCACGACAGTTTATATACAATTCAACAAATATCAAAGCGGTAAAACATATAGCACATAAGGCACGGAACATGTAGAAAAATCAGATAAAGCAAAATATAACAATTTAACTGAGCTCAAATTCTTGAACCCTGAACCAAAATTCTNAGCTCATGACTTTGTTGGACCTTAAGCCCCTCTCCACCATACTTCCCATTTTCACTACTCGTTGAAGATTTTCCACTGCTAACACCAAGTGACCATAGTAGGCGGGCTCCAAAGCCTGTAAGAAGTAATCAACCATCTCGCTTCTTTCATTGGAGGATTGACTCTTGCCGCCTGTTCTCTCCACCGGAAACCGTACTCCCTGAAGCTTTTCCCCGGGCTTCTTCTCAATTTTAGTCAGTGACAGACGGTCCGGGACGATTTCGAGATTGTGCTGAAATGGCCTGCAAACGCTTGGGTCAATCATCCCACGTGTACCATCGGGCATGATCCTGTCGCGTGTACCATTCCAAGGCCGCACCACTGAGACTTTGACTAAAGTACGCCATCAATAATTCATCCCTTCCCCCAGCTCCTCTCATTTTGCTGCAGAATCCCCTTAAATGGGCTACCGGATCACCATGTCCATCATATACGTCAAACTTGGGTAGCTTGAATCCTGCTGGTAACTGGACATTGGGAAACAAGCACAAATCCTTGTAGGCCACACTAACTTGGCCACCCAATCCTTGCATGTTCCTGAAGGATTGCTCCAGGATTTTTACTTTTCGAAACATCTCTTCCTGTTTCGGATTCTTAAGCGGCTTGTCAGTTTCCACCGGGAGCTCAAAGTGAAGGGTGTAGGAATATGGCTCAGGAGCTTTAAAGGTAGGCTTAGGAGGGTAGTACTGGCTGTCGTGAGTTTGAAACAATGGCTCACTGGAAGATCTTTGCAATGTGGCAGGTGGAGGCGCCACAAAGACAGGGGTGATGGTGGAGGAAGGTTTTGTTTGGGTAGTGGAGCTTGGGGAGGATAGGAGGTGGTGCCATAACTCTGTTGGTAGAAAGGGAAAGTTGGCGAGGAATTCACAGTAGGAGGCTCCTGGGACTGAGCCAAAGGTGGGATATATGCTGGATTGGCGGGATAAACTGGCGCCGGCTGACCCTTAGCCCAGGCCTGATGCATCTCGGCCATCTGCTGCCTCAACTTATACATCTCTTCCCTCATTGCTTTGACATCCACCACGTCTACCTCTTTTGACGGGTCCATGATACTGGTATCTGATTTTTGGCCTGTCATGTTCAGATTGTTTTTTGACCGGGTGTTGTAGGAATGGGTTGCCAGGATGACAACCAACTAAACCACCTGCCTGGACTCATCATCAACAACAACTTTTTTAGCAGTTAGAGCGTTAACAGATAGATAACCGCACATTTGGGGAATGAATGCACCTAAGCAGTTAACCATTTCTATTATGACTTCGCTTGGTTGCATGCGTCATCCCGGCTTTCATTTTCTTTATTTGCCATGCCTTTCCTCTCATTCTTCCCTCGTGTTTTCCATTGTTTGTTTCTTGCCTTTCCCTCTTTTCTTTTGCTTTTCTCTCTTATTTTTCCCTCTTTTCTTTTCCTTCTTTTCTTTTGCCTTGGTTTTTCCTTGTTCCTATTCGCTCCTTTCCTCAAAATTGTTTTTCCGCTCTTTTCTTTTCTTTGCTCCCTTTTTATTTTCTCTTGTTTGCTTTTGTTTGGTTTCTAGTTTTCTTTTCATTTTTCTTTTCCCTCTTTTGTTTTTCTTTCCTTTCTTGTTTTTCACCTCTTTCCTTTCATTCTTTTCTCGTTTTTCCTTTTTTTTTCATTTAGTTACGGTCGAATCCTATGGAGATTGCCTACGTATCACGACCCGCGTAAATCAGACCGAGCGTAGTTCTTGCAAACACATGCAAAAATAAGGAAACCATTTTTGGGGAATAACAACTGCGATTACAAAAGCTCCAGACTATTTGTTTTTCTTTTTTCTCAAAAAGGGGTGTTACAAAAACAGACTCAAAAATAAAAATACAGACTCGATTAACTAGGAATACATCAAAGCTTCAAACCCTGGGGCCCGCGGGGCATCACTGAGCATTGCCACGGGCCTGCGCAAGACTGAGAAGGTTTCAATGTCAACTGGGTCATCCTGGACAAGGAGTTCTAAGGGAAAGTGTGACTATTTAAAGAAAGCTGACTTATTGAGACTTAAAAGAAAAGTGGCTATTTTCCAAAAAATTTATTTAAGAAAGCAAAGCCTTGGTTTTGCAAATACGGCCTCTCAACACTTCCGGGAGGGAGATTTTAAGGTTGTGCCCGCAAACCATTTTAAAATGACTCAGGATGGCTGTTCTTGCAAAAACAGCCTTCCGCCGCCCTTTTGGGGACATTCGGCTTATTTTAAACAAGAATGGTGGCACCCGACTTATTTTGAAAAAATTAAAAATTTTGGCATTTTTTGGCTATTTTTGCAAAGGGGAGGTTTGACCCGATGAGGGTTGCCTACGTATCTCACATCCGGTGAGAATCAAACCAGCGTAGTTCGGGCAAATAAAACTAACTGTTTTCGAAAACTAAACTCTTTTTGTTTTTTGTTGGCAAATACACTATTTCTGAAAGCAAGACTCTTTTTTATATTTTCTTTTTCAGTGGCAAATAAAACAGACTAATTTGAAAATAAAACTCTTTTTGTTTTTCTTTTCCATTGGCAAACAAAACAAACTAAAAAAATACTTTTCTTCTTTTTTTCTTTCATTTTTCTCAAAAATCCGGCAGAATTTCGGCACTACTTGGACATTGGTTTTTCTAATATAGGTAATTAACTCTCTACACTGCTATTTTCTCTTTTTCTCTTTTTGTTTTTCAATTTTTCCAGATATTCAAAGCCGGTCAGCATGCGAGTCCAAACAGATAAATACACAAGTAGGATGTATCAGGATGGTCCATTATTCCGGGTACACCTATCCTAGACGGACCCAACCCCTGTGTTGAGTCCTCTAAGTCAAAATGCACGTGATGCAGATAAGCGTTCCCTACTAGGGATCCGGCATGAAGTCAAGTTATTCTAGGTTCAAAACCTGGGTATATGTTCTAAACTGTGTACCCGAGCGGACAACTCGAGTCGAGGAGGGGGCTACGTACCGGGAACCAAAAGGCCATCCGGCTTAGTAACTTGTCCGGCCTCTTTCTTAATTTAAGGTATGACACTAACAGAATAGGGAGTCTCCACCAGTGAGCACATCCCCGGAGGTGAGAAGAGAAGGGTTTCGGCACAGTTTATATACAGTTCAGATAATATCAAAGCGGTAAAAAGCAACATTTTGCACATTTAGCATGAAACATGTAGGAAAATCAGATAAAGCCAAGTACAACAATTATTCTAAGCTTGAATTCTGTACCCTGAACCAAAGTTCTGGGTTCTGATCCCCATCAGAGTCGCCAGAGCTGTCACACCTCCTTTTCGCTACACCCCGCAAGGGTGTAAAGGGAGTTATTTCCAACTTGAAGTGACAATCGGAACGGGATTCATTTATTAAGATTCAGAGTCGCCACTTGGGAGATTAATGGTGTCCCAAGTCACCGGTTGAATCTCGAACCGAGGAAATTATGACTCTGTTAACAGTCCGCGAACCAGAAATCCGAGTAAGGAATTCTGTTCACCCGGGAGAAGGTGTTAGGCATTCCCGGGTTCCGTGGTTCTAGCACGGTCGCTCAACTGTTATATTTGGATTTTTCTGATTTCAAAACATGTTTTAGCTTATGTGCTTTTTAACCGTAAACCGCTTTCATTATTATTTTAACGAGACTTGCAATGTTCTGAAAACGTGTCTCGAACCACGTCACATAAATGCACCCGTGGTTGTTGACACATTTCGACTTCGTTGAGATTTGTATTTGGGNAGCAACTAGCGTATTATTAACTTTGCGGGAGACCATGAAATTCGCTAAATGGCCCTACCGGGGTCAAAAGTTTTTTTAAAAGAAGTAATTAAAGAGGGCCACGCGATTTGTGATTTTATTTGGCGCGGCGCACCTCATTTATTTTGAGGTCAACCTAACAGAGCTACGACTTTCTATTGAGCAATGTCTTAAAACGGCCTATGTAGTTTGTTACTGGCCTAATGTAAACCAAGTGATACTTCTGCACCAAATTCAGGACATTGGGCTCTGAGATAAGCCCAAAAAAACAAAAAGAGCAATTACAATCCAGGTCTACACAAAAGACTGGTCGATCATAGGCTTGGGCCCAGGTCCAAACGAATCAAGGAAATCAGAACTGACCTGGGCCGCGCGTTAGGGGCGTTGAGGCCCAAACTACTTGAAAATAGGCCGTTGAGCCCTGAGCTTTAAACCAAACAAAACCTCAATTCAATTAAAATAAATACCCACTGAAATTGCGTCAAGTTGTTCTAAGTGTGTTCAATAATTTTGTAATAAAGGAAAGTGAGGTACACCTACTCAAATCAAGGGGATACTGATTGTTTTTTATTCCAGTTTCATGCTCAAATTATGTTTAGATGTATCACTACAATATTCAGAAGGCAATGATTAAACCAAAGTAATTACTAACTAAATTGAAATATCAAATTCAAACAAACAAACCTAACCAATTAAACGCTATTACTTCCGATTTCCGCACCAGGAACTCTAAAATTGAACTGAAACTTCATATGTTACATATAGGCTAACGTTTCCTGTGCATTAGTATTTGAGTCTAAGAACCAGTTTTAATTTCTTATCACTTTGACCCTGGAAACTAACTGATGCTATGTTCATTAGCACAAATCAACAACTACTACATGAATGCATTCACAAGCTACTGATAAACAGTCCAATGTCAAATACAGTCTATATTGTCCCACTACAGTCCATTAATACAATTGAAATATAGTTCAAACAACAGTTAAGCTAAACTTCTAAGCTGAAACAACAGAAGCAAAGATCCAGGTGCAAACAGATGTTCCTCATCATTTAACTTCAAAATAAGTTCCTACATGTGGATACAATCTTCAGCATCACTTGAGCATAAGAGTATACCTGGAGTTAAAGAAAAATGAGGGAAGACAGAGTCAGTAGCAGCTGATTAACAATCAGCGAAGTTAATCAACAGCAACAGGGATAATTTGAATCAGAACAGCCTAAAACAAGCCCAGAAGTGAAGAGAGAAGAAGCAGCACCAACGAAAATGCTCAAAATAAACTTGATAGAACCCAGCAAACTTGAATTAAGCCCAGGCCTACTTCCCCCAGCAAACACCCAAAACAGCTTGCCTAATGCCCAAAATAACTTGAAAATACACCCAGGAACACTCTGAAACTTCAGCAGCTAAAATACCCGAAGTACTCAATTCATTTTTATCCTTTCCTAAACTAGAACCTTGAATTAACAACTAGAACTCGAAACTGATCCAACAATTGTCAATAGAACAATATTTTTTGGGGTTTTTTCTGTTATATTTTGGTTTTTTTTTTGTGAAGAAACTAAGATCTAACCAACTTCAGAACTTCAGATTTGGTTTTGGAGTCTCAAATTCAAATTTCTGATTTGGAAACCTGTAGAAACTTTTGGGGGGGAATTTTTAGAGCTCCAAAACTTGTTATTCAAGGCAACATACACTGCCTTTTATAGGCAAAGTGATATGCAACTTCCAAATTTCAGTTTTAACACTTTAGCCCCTCTTTTATTTTACCTTTTAGCTAATTTCTCCCTCATTTCCTAACTTGATCCTCAAGCTAACACCTTAAACTTCCTAAAAATCCAATTGTACCCTTATCTAGAAAGTTCTAGGAGATACTAGCATTACTTCTATTTCAGATAAAACCCATATTACCCCTGGATACTCTTGAATTTACTACCACTAGTTAAGTAAACCCAAACCCCATGACTAACTAAAGTCTAACTTATTCAGCTATAACCAGATTAACTAAACTAATCCTGATAACTACTTGAAAACAAACACTGAATTTAAAAACAAAATCATACATCAAAAGAATTTAACTCAATTACTTAACCAATTCAAACTGCTACTAATTACCAATTACTGACAGCTACTAAATAACTACTGATTTGAAACACGAAATCAATTATTAAAAGGCTAACTATTCCTAATCAAATTGCAACCAAATGAACACATTGTTATTATCAGAAGAAAAGCAGCTACATCAAACTGAATTGTATCCAATTAAACTAACAATTAATCACTTGAACTAATAAACTGTTATTTGAACATTTAAACTAACAGAAGTGAAACGAGGATTAGATCAGAATTGACCAAATTAAATATCAAAAATAACACAGAAGAATAGAAAACAAATAAAACTAGACTCAAAACAACTAATTAATTAAAAGAAACACTAAGAACCTAAGGAAACTCACCGACCAATTTTCAGATTCAAAACTCGACTGACTCCAATGAAGTTCGAGGGCCAATGACGTTGAATTCATCATGAAGGGAGCAAGGAGACCCTGTGGTATCAATCTAGTGTAATTTGGAGAAACTAGGGTTCGGCCGGAAATTTCAAACCAATATTCGAGCAGTTCTAGTTAGTTTCGAGGGTCGGGGTTTGGGGGGTGTGAAAGTGGAGGGCAAGGCGATTCTACGGTGTTATTTTGGACCGATTTGGGAAAGGTGGTGTTCTGGACGGAAAATTTCGATCCAAGATTCGAAGCGTTTGGATAGGATTTGAGGGAAACGGGTTGTGGACGTGAAAAGAGGAGGAAGAGATGAGTAAGGGGTTGGAGTGGTTTGGAGACGGGCCGCCGCCGTGAGGCGATTTCCGGCGGCGGCGTAAGGCGGCGTTACGTTTGGGTCTGTGAGGGGTCTGGAGACGACGATACCGGGGAGGGGGGGAGTGGGATCCGACCGTTTTATATTATGTGATCCCCAGTTCCTGGCCGTTTGATTAGTTAACAT
>NW_017679959.1:0-15003 GCF_001879085.1 Nicotiana attenuata | reverse complement strand
TTTGGATAGATTGGAGCATCCGGAGCCGATTCGAAAGGCAAAGGAATCGCACGCTAGAGTTAGACCTGCTTGAGGTAGGTAATGATTGTAAATATTGTTCTGAGGGTATGAAACCCCGGATTCCACATTGTTTTGCTATTTGAGGTGATGCACATGCTAGGTGACGGGCGTGGGGTCGTGCACCGTTGGGGATTGTGACTTGGTCCATCCCGTACGACTATTAAGTCGCGCATTTACTTGAAACTATTTGATATTGTTACATTTTGGAAAGTATTAGTGAGTTTGGGGCTAAATGTCGTGTCTGGGCCTTGTGCCGATTGTTGGACCCTTAGGGGCATTTACTATTGTTTTTGCTCACTATTTTGGTTTAATGTTTACACTTAGTCATGCTATGTTCTTACTATTTTCATAAATTGGTTTTATTCATTCCTTTTGATTTCATAACTGATTTAGAGCTGAGTATTTGTTTTACTGTCAGCCTGAGGGGCTTGAGTGAGATCTGACTGAGTGAGGCAAGGGCCTGTGTTATGAGCATGTCATGGGATCGGGCTGCGCGTCGCAGCATGTGGTACTGGTTTGTGATATATGAGAGGTCGAGGTCTGATTTATTATGCCACGAGGTGTCTTGTGATTGATATGAGGCCGAGAGCCTGTTTGATTATGCCACGAGATGGCTTGTTATTGCGCTTGGGCCGTAAGGGGCCCCTCTAAGAGTCTGTACACCCCCAGTGAGCCCGGGTACCCAGTGTGAGTGATGTGATGTAGCCGAGGGGCTATTGTTGTTTCATATTATTGCCCGAGGGGCTGCTCTTAATCCATGTTTTGCTTGAGGGGAGGTTCTTGATTTATGTAATGCCCGAGGGGCTGATTACGAGTGATTGTGAGGTAGCCCGAGGGGCTGGTTCTATTGATATTGTGCCCGAGGGGCGGTTTATGGTACATGTTTTTCCCGAGGGGCTGTTTACCTTTCTATCATTTGTACTCAGTATTTTTATCACTCGTTTGAAACTATTGAAAGTTGTTTTAAAAGGTTTTACAAAAACTGAGAATGATTTACGAAGTAAACATTTTCTATAGTGTTTTTGAAATGTACTGCATTTGTTGTAGCATTATGACGTGGCTTATGTGTTTTCTTACTGCTCAGCTTTCATTTACTTTTATTACTTACTGAGTTGGCGTACTCACATTACTCCCTGCACTTTGTGTGCAGATTCAGGTATTTCTGAACCCGGTAGTGGGTGTTGATTGCTTAGTGGTATAGTCATTGGAGATAGCAAGGTAGCTGGCCGACGTTCGCAGCACTGCTTTTCTCCCTCTTGTCTTCCTTAGACCGTATATAGTAGATTTTTAGACTCTTAGTTACATTCAGACCTTAGTAGATGGTCGTGACTTGTGATACCCCGATGTCGCGCTTGTGTATTTATTCCGCATTGTTCATTTAGACTTACATTATGAGATATCTGATTAATTAAAGGCTTAAAAATGATTGTTATTGATTAAATGGTAAATTCGGGAGTTGTGTTGGCTGGCCTAGTTTCATGATAGGCGCCATCACGACCAGGTCGGTTTTAGGGTCGTGACAAGTTGGTATCAGAGCCTAGGTTACATAGGTCTCACGAGTCATGAGCAGGTTTAGTAGAGTCTCGCGGATCGGTACGGAGACGTCTGTACTTATCCTTAGGAGGCTGCAAAACCTTTAGGAAATTTCACCTTCTTGAATTCTTATCGTGCGTCCTTGATTCAGCTTGAAATGTAACTCTTTGAATTCCTTCCATGCGTTCGTATGCGCACATGAGCGCTCGGTATTAGTTGTGCATTGACGGCTTGTGATCCCCTAATCGAGGGGCGAGATGTGATTTCTGTGCAATGATGTTGGGCCAGTCTAGAGGACTTGAGGCCGGGTTTTCCCTGAAACTTTAGCACTGAGGTGCTGATTGTGTTGGTGTGTTTCTGGATCTATATGTTCTGTTGTGTCCCTATTAAGGGAAGTGATGACGGGATAGCTACGTGATGAGGGTGATGTGACAGCGAGATGTGTTCATACGAACTGAATGAGACGAGAAGGGTCTGCTTTGGGGCAGCAAGAGCTATTTTGTGTTTGATTTCCATCATGATTTGATGCATAGCCCCGAGTTGTGGGTGTTATGAATTGATCTTTTCATGTTGCCTAGTTGGGAAGTGAAGTATATTTCACGTTGTGATATGAGTTCAGACTCAGGAAGATTAAAGGGTTGCGTAATGTTTATGACGGTGGAAGGGTATAAAGAGATGTTAGTTTGAGGCGAAGCAAGTGGGTTATCTCCTGCGGAGTGTTCTGAAGTTGGTGTGATCCTTACGTTGTTGTTGGAAGATCTTCTTTATCAGTGAAGTATATGTGTTGCAATTTAAATTTGGGGTCGCTTAAGAGAGTGGGCTTGACTGTACGAGGGTGAACACGAGATTTGCAGAAGATTTGAAGTACTAGATGGTCTGTGTTGAACGAGCTTATAAAGGATTGAGTTTAATCTCACTATGGTATTATGGAAGTAATAGAGTATATTCATTGTGAGTTATTGTGTGGTTTGATCTATGCTTCGAGCCAGGTGGGGGAGTCTGCTATTGATTAGTTGATTGCGCGGTTATATGCTATGATGGTTCCAGTTTGAGGCGTACCGGTGAATCAGTTATGACTTATGGAGGTTGAGACCGAGGATGGCTCGAGTAAAGGAAATTTCAATAAAGGATATGTTTTGCTTTATGGGTGTATGAGAATCGTGGAATGACTTGAATTGTTATCGGTAAAGGATGTGGGGTGCATAGATCATGAAGTTGCTTGGCTGCATTAAGGTGAGGTTACACTCAGCGGTGTTGGAGTGCTATTGGAGCACAGGTCGTCTAGTCCATTTGACCGGTCTAATTGAGGTTTGAGTAGAGTGGATAACTCTCAAGAATGGTTCTAATGGGTTCAAGATTTTACATGTAATAATTGGAAATTTTCGAGTTGTATATTTGGCTAGAAACTGAGGTTTGCATTAGAGGGTGTCAAGACTTGTGGTATTTCTATATCATTATGGGATTCTATATATCAGTATTAGGAAGGTAAAGGTAATGGATGTGGATTCGCAGGAAGTCCCTTCAGGGTAAGTATTTTAAATATGGTACTTTTGGGAATAGTTAAGAGAGTATTCAGCGGCATATGAGCCTTAGACGGTGTGGTTTTATGCTTGGGTCTCGTGTGGTGAGTCTGGGTTGAGGAATTGTGGTGTTATAGCAAGAAGGAGTATCAAGTTTAAGGTAAAACAGGAGGAAACTTGGATAGATGGGATAGCTTGGTAATAGGCCGGACCAACATGGTAAGGGTATGACTAGTTCTCTAGGTGCTTACGAGGTGATGAGTTTCTACAGGTGTTTTGTGGCAATGCTCTTGGGTTGTGTTTTAGTGTCCTGCGTAGCTTGGTTGAGTTAGAAGGACTCAGCCCTGACGGTTTAATTTTGTGCAAATGGAATTCGGAGAATTCTTGATGTTTTCTACTGCGGTGAGAGAGGTATATTTCCTACTGGCGTGAGGAGCATGTGATGAGTAGTGATTTTCTTCTATATAGGATCAAATGGAAAGTTCTCGGCTAGTTGAGTACGTAGTTGCTTGTGGCTCGGAATTGATATAAAGTTCTCATGGTTATCCTAGGATGGTATGGTATATGTGGTACGTTTTGTAGGACTGAAATTCGTATGAGTAAAGTCACGGTTTAGTTCTGAAAGGAAGGTCACAAATTCTTAGGCAGCATGAACAGTTTCAGATGACTAGATAAATGAGATCACTGATTGGTGTGGCTGATGAGGGTATACATTTTAGAAAGGGCGAGGTGTTTGAGTTGAGGATACCTCATTAGTATTGTGGCACTCTCTTGTTGGATCGACTGCAGATATTCGAGTTTGCTTGGTAGCACAGAAGAATTATTGGAGTACCTCTCGTGGGATGATTGGGTATTAGAGGTGTGTTGTATATTCGGACGGTGGAGTCGGAATCGGGTATGGTGATTCGTGTGCTGTATGGATTTGGAGACTGGGAGTTCTCGTAAACAGGTTAGGTCGTGGTTGTGGACCGCGTATATCGGCCTTGTGTGGTAACTATTGGAGGTTCGGAGACCCGAGTGGATCCTTGTTGCTTAGTATGCTAGATTTTGGGTGTGATATTAGGTATGGACTGGTGGTCTCCATGTCGTGTTATTGTGTATTGTCACGCTAAGACAGTGACGTTGGCTATGCGGGTATGCCACGAATTGAGTGGTGAGGTTCGACGGATTATGTTCCCAGTAGGGTGATTTCATTTTTGAAGATTTTCCTTCTTGTTTGGCCTTTGTGAGGGATATCAGTGCAGAGACTCCTACCATTGATTCAGTTCCGGTGGTGAGGGACTTTTCCGGATGTGTTTCCTGCTGCCGGGCATGTCGCCGGACAGGGTTGTTGATTTCAATATTAATTTGGTGTCGGGCATCGTATCGTATGGCACCGGCGGGGTTAAAGGAGTTGAAGAAGAAGCTTCAGGGACTCCTTGACAAGGGGTTCATTGATAGGCCAATATGGATGTGTGTTATGCATCGAGTCGGCTCAGTTGACTCTTGTTACTATTGTTAAGGGATGTCCGTAATTGGTTTTTTTTTAGCTTGTTAGTGTTCTGGGATGATCTATGAGTTATTTTTCTGTGTTGCGAGGAGTTATGGTTTGTTCGTTATATGCCCATATGGTGCGATTCCATTTGGGCTTTATAGCAGAATTTGAGTGAGACGGATATTAGAGGGTTGCATGATTGATTGCATATTGGTTATGTTCTTTCGGGTTGTGTGGTTCTATGTCATTCGCTTCTCTTTGGTTATGGTAATGCACTCTGGTCCTTGTTGTTGAATTCCGAATGGTTATAGATTTGGTGCAGGGTGGCTCGAGGTATATAATGCAGACCAGTGTTTGAGTAGGATAGCGCATTGCAGCGAAGTTATGTGGAGGTATGATCGTTCGGGTTAAATTCGTGTGTTCTGTTTCTATGAGGTATGACGGGTTCTCAACATTGCGTGTGATGGTACTGGTGAGCTTGCGGTACAGCTCTCTCATTTGAGTCGTTTTCATGATTTGAGTATGTTCGGATTGTTGCTTATTGGTGCGCGGATTACACGAGTTGTGGCCTTAGTCTGTATTGATGTGTCATGTCACCAGGGTAGTTGTGTTGAATTAGATGAAATCGTTGGGATCTATAATGAATACAAACGGATTCGATTTCCGCATATTGGAAGGATAATATCGATGTTCAGCTTAGGAATTGCCATGGTCCTTGCCAAAAGAGAAGTGGCTTCACGAATGATTGATTTGAGGAGTGGTTATGACTTCCTACATGTTTCATTTATCATTGGCAGTATACGGAAGTGTTGGAATGAGGCTTTATTTGATAAGAGGTTTATTATCGATATTTGGTTGTTTTGAGCAACTACTGTGATTAGAGTTATTGCTACAAGTGTGTGAGTTATGTGGTATGCCATGTAATTGCACCTGAGGTTGCAGGTATGGGTTGTTACAGCTGGTTCGGGCTTATTCGGAGTATAGATGTGAGATTCTGATCTTGTGGATGATTTCAGAAGTGGAAATGTGGTTCTAAGGTTTATGGACTAGGCTAGATTGTGAAATTTCAGTTACATTGTGTTATTGGACCTATATGAGATAGGGTGACGTGGGATCACCCTCGGATATGTGCATGGTAAGGTTACACAGCAATTTGATGGTTTTCGGAACAACTTTGGGCACGTTCAACGACAAACATATGTTTAAGTGGGGGAGGATGTAATGACCCGACCAGTCGCTTTGAGCTTTTGCACTCCGCTCGCCAGTTCTTGGGCATGAATAACCCTGTGTGATGTATTATGACTTATGTAAATTGCCGGTTTGGTTTTCAGGGTAATCGGAACGGATTTGGAAGAATAGTTCTCAGTTTGAAGCTTAAAAATTTGAAAGGTTGACCAAGTTTTGACTTGTTAGTAAATGATCTCGGATTGAAATTTTTATGATTTGGTTAGCTCCGCTAGGTGATTTGGGACTTTGGAGCGTGATCGGAATGTGTTTTGGAGGTCCGGAGTAGATTCAGGCTTGAATTGGCGAAATTGAAATTTTGGCATTTTCCGGTTGATAGGTGAGATTTTGATATAGGGGTCGAAATGGAATTTTGGAATTTGCAGTAGGTTCGTTGGGTCATAGGTGAGGTGTGTGCAAAACCTCAGGTCATTAGGACGAGGTTTGGTAGACCTTTTGATCAAAAGCGGAATTCAGAAGTTTTTAGAGACTTAGGCTTGAATCCGATGTGATTTGGTTGATTCGATATTGTTTGAGGTGTTTTGAAGATTGGTATACGTGTGGGTAGTGGTATATGACTTTTTTGTGCTTTTGGTTGAGGTCCCGGGGGCCTCGGCGTGATTTCGGATGGTTGACGGAATATTTTAAGTTGGGTTTGGTAGTTGAAGTTTTTCTATTGCTGTCATAACCGCACCTGCCGTCGGAGAAGTAGATATGGAGGCGCAGTTGCGGGATGTGATCCGCACCTGGGGGCCTTCAGATGCGGAACCTGGGTCGCAGGTGCAGAAATGGGACTTAAGCGAGTAACCGCAGAAGCGGTGCTATGACCGCAAAAACGGTAACGCAGATGCGACCACTTAACCCCAGGTGCGGTTTTGTTGGGTCAGAATATATAAATTTCACCCTTCGCGATTTTGAGTGGGTTTTCACCATAATTCATTCGGGAAGAAGCTTTGGAGAGCTAATTGAAGGGTGAATTCAAGAGGGCTTCTTAGAGGTAAGGTCCTTGGTCCTTAAACTCGTTTTTATGATGATTTTTAAGGTTGTAAGCTTAAATTATATGGGAAAATAAGTAGCAAATTGGAAGTTAGGGCTTGGAAATTGGAGACCTAAATCTAGGGATTTGAGGGGTCGTTTGTGGTCGGATTTTGATGTATTTGATTTGTATGAACTCGTGAGTGTTTAAGGATTCTAGTTTTGTGATTTGTATCGGATTTCGAGATGTGGGCCCAAGAGTCGGTTTTGGTCAATTTCGGGATTCTTGATGCAAATTGGTTATTATCGAGTGGGCTTTGTTCCCTTAGCCTATTTTGATGGTATAAATCTGTTTTGGATAGATTTGGAGCATCCGGAGGCCGATTCGAGAGGCAAAGGCATCGGGGGCTAGAGTTGGACCGGATTGAGATAAGTAATGATGGTAAATATTGTCCTCAGGGTATGAAACCCTGGATTTCACATTGTTGTGCTATCTTGAGGTGACGCACACACTAGGTGACGGGCGTGGGGTCGTGCACCATTGGGGATTATGACTTTGTCCGTCTCGTACGACTGTTAAGTCGCGTATTTACTTGAAAACTATTTGATATTGTTACATTTTGGAAAGTATTAGTGTGTTTGGGGATAAATGTCGTGTCTGGGCCTTGTGCCGATTGTTGGACCCTTAGGGGCTTTTACTATTGTTTTTCCTCACTGTTTTGGTTTAGTGCTTACACTCAGTCGTACTATGTTCTTACTGTTTTCATAACTCGGTTTTATTCACTCCTTTTGATTTCATAAATGATTTTGAGCCGAGTAATTGTTTTATTCTCAGTCCGAGGGGCTTGAGTGAGATCTGACTGAGTGATGCCGAGGGCCTGTGTTGTGAGGATATGTGGGATCGGGTTGCATACCGCAGTATGTGGTACTGGTTTGTGATATATGTGAGGCCGAGGGCCTGATTTATTATTCCACGAGGTGGCTTGTGATTGATATGAGGCCAAGAGCCTATTTGATTATGCCACTAGATGGCTTGTTATTGCGTTTGGGCCTTAAGGGGCCCCTCCCGGAGTCTGTACACCCCCAGTGAGCGCGGGTACCCAGTGTGAGTGATGTGATGTAGCCCGAAGGGCTGTTGCTGTTTCATATTGTTGCCCGAGGGACTGTTCTTGATCCATGTTTTGCTGGAGGAGCGGTTCTTGATATACGTTATGCTCGAGGGGCTGATTACGAGTGATTGTGAGGTAGCTCGAGGGGCTGGTTCTGTTGATATTGTGCCCGAGGGGCGGTTTATGGTACGTGTTTTGCCCGAGGGGCTGCTTACATTTTTATCATTTTTACTCACTATTTTTATCACACGTTTCAAACTATTGAAAGTTGTTTTAAAAGGTTTTACTAAAACTGAGCATGATTTACGAAGTAAACGATTTCTATACTGTTTTGGAAATGTACTGCATTTGCTGTAGCGTTATGACGTGGCTTACGTCTTTTCTTACTGCTCAGTTTTCATTTACTTTTATTACTTACAGAGTTGGCATACTCACATTACTCCCTGCACCTTGTGTGCACATTCAGGTATTTCTGAACCCGGTAGTGGGTGTTGATTGCTCAGTGGCAGAGTCATTGGAGGTAGCAAGGTAGCTGCCCGACGTTCGCATCACTGCTTTTCTCCCTTTTGTCTTCCTTAGACTTTATTTAGTAGATTTTTAGACTCTTAGTTGCATTCAGACCTTAGTAGATGCTCGTGACTTGTGACACCCCGATGTCGGGCTTGTGTATTTATTCTGCATTGTTCATTTAGATTTACATTATGAGATATCTGATTAATTAAGGGCTTAAGTATTATTGCTATTGACTAAATTGTAAATTCGGGAGTTGTGTCGGCTGGCCTAGTTTCACGATAGGTGCCATCACGAATGGGTCAGTTTTAGGGTCGCGGCATACATGATTAGAGGCATAACGGTCACAATATAAGACTGACTTGTATGCTCAACATCAACGTACAGACAATTGTCACCATGCCTGTACGTCGAACTCAACTAACACGTAGCAAATAAGACAACAACACATATTCCCTCAAGCTAAGGTTAGACCAAACACTTATCTCGATTCCACTGTCAGAATCAAGCCTCAATTACCGCTTTACCTCTCGGTTCCACTTCCAATCCGCTTGAATCTAGTCATAATTTACTTAATAACATCAATAAATGCTAAATAAGCCAATTCTAATGCATGGGTATAGAATTCCCAATGTTTTCCCCCAAAATTCAAAAACTGACCCCGGGCCTGTTCGATCAAAACTCGAAGTTCGAACCAAAACCCGATTACCCATTCACCCACGAACCCAAATATGCAATTGGTTTTGAAATCCGACCTCAATTTGAGGTCCAAATCCCCAAAATTCGAAAATCCAAATTTCTACCCAAAAACACCCAATTTCCCATGAAAAACCCTAGATTTTGAGAAGAAATCATGTAAAAAGATGAAATAGATTGAAGAAAAAGAGATAAGATTCATTTACCTATGATTTGGGAGAGAACTTGCTCTAGGAAAATCGTCCTTTGGAGTTTAGGTTTTGAAATTTTGAAGAATGAAGTGAAAATCACGTCCAAATGATGTTTTAATAAGGTGCAAATGTCGCAATTGGGGCAGGAGCTGGGCAATTCGAAGCTGGCAAATGCGAGACAGGCTTCGCAATTGCGAACTTGCTGCATGTCTGCACCTCTCGCAATTGCGAGCAATTTGTCGCAATTGCGATCGTTGACTGTCACGCCCCAACCTCGTGAGGCGCGACCGGCGCTCAATCGAGTGACCCCAACTGAGCGAGCCTTACCAAACACTACCTACCCAACTCAGTACGCATGAGGGGACCATGCTTTCATTTATTCAACAATGGAAGATAGTATATTCTACATTTTTAGTTCATTTTAGATCATAACATTAAACCGTAGATGAGTTAGTTTCCGAAGTTCCCATAGGGTTACAATTCATAGGCAACATAAGTTTAGAATTACAACATAGCTCGCACACCCATCCGACACCCACATCAGACCCACATATATGTCTACGGAGCCTCTAAGGATACAAAAGATAAATGTGACAACGCCGGCAACAAGGCCCCGGCTATGCCTCAAAAGTGAAAGTCCAAAAAGGCAAGAGGTGTGCAGTGTAGCCCCTTGAAGGAGAAAGGGACTCACCAAGATCTTTGAGAAGGAGAATGCTCCGCCACACACGATCGGCACTATCCGCTACGAAGCCACCTACATTCATAAATAAATGTAGCGCCCCTAGCAAAAGGGACGTTAGTACCATGGAATAGTACTAGTATGTATAACTAAACACCATTTCACTAGAAAGAACTACCAAGCAGTGACAAGTAAATCACATAGGTGAATCAAATATGCAAATCATAGAATCATTTACATAATTCCCATAACTTAGTTTGGGGCATTTCTTTCATTCGTTCATCACTGTTCTCGATAACACCGCTACCTTGAGCGGAGTCCGATCACGACCCGACCGGCTAGGTTGCCTCATTGGAGGCATATATCTCAATCACTATTTCATTTCCCTTGTCCGGAATTCAATATCAGCACATCACCACCATGTGTGCAGCATGGTGTCCGATCACGGTCCGATCAGCTAGGCCGCCTTGCCTAGGCATGGTTTCTTTCTCATTATTCATCTCACTAGAATCTAATATCTTTCATGTATCAATTCAATTCATGGGCACTTTGGGCCACACTTATCACATCATTTTCCTTTTCAATATTCACCTTGCGAGTTGCGATCATAGGCACATACAAAAGTAATTCAAGTTGCAAGCACATGTAAGTATTCACATAGTTAGCATGAAAATTCTCAGTTTTGATCTTTGGCTTATAGCCCACGCATTTCAACACATGATTGTATACTTCATACTTCATTAAACATCAAGAATAGTACATTACTCACATTTGGGGCACATCTTTCATGTTTATGTGTATATAAATTGCAAATCAATCAATGTGAAACAATAATCAGTAAACCAACCAATTCAAATCTTACCACACCTTTGTAAACGCCAACGGAGCTCAATTTCTAATAAAAGGGGGTTTTAGCCATACATACCTCAATATAGCTTTGCTTACTCTTTACAAATTCCGAAATTCTTATCACTTCGATCTATGATGCAAGAATTACAAATTAAACCGGAAATTAGAGACGAGGTTGAGATTCTAGCTTGGTTCAAGCATAATGTCGAACACTTGAGGTGCGTTATGATCTTAGGCCCCTTTGAGATGAATTTCTATCATTCTATACCCCCAATTGCCATCTTTTTAGTTTACTACTTTCCAATGTCCTATGGTGTGGTCTGCATGCAAGAGATTCATTTTTATACCCATGAATTACTTCCCTAAGGACCCCATATACCTAAGTATACAAATATGAACTGAGGTGATGGAGCCTTACCTCTTGGGATGAAGATTTAGGAGCCTTCACTTGATTAGCTTCAAGGATTTAGCAAGGTTCTATGGAGTAATTTGATGGGGTGAACTTTCTCTCACTTAGACCCCTCTCCCTCACTCTAGAAATGTCCAGAAAATGCTCAATACGAGCTACAATACCCAATATAACGATAGGGGCGTCGGGTTAAAATTTAGAAAATTGGAGCCCCGAGTCGGATCTGTGATCGCATTTGCGATCGCAAAGTGGAAATGCGGGACGCAGATTGGACCGCGAAAAGGCTCCCAAAATCTGAACATTCTTCTTGGGTATGCGACGGAAATGCGGTCCGCATACCCGTTCTGCGGTCGCATTATGCACCGCAGAATTTGACCTTCACAAATACCAAGGGAGTTATGCGACGACTATGTGGTTCGCATACTGGTTATGCGATCGCATAATGGACCGCATTTTCAACCTCAAATTAGCTAACACACTGACTCACTCTGCGGCAGAAATGCGGTCCACATACCTGGTATGCGACCGCATTCTAGACCGCATATTAGCACTTTTCTGGAAAACTTTGATTCTTGGTTTTTAAATTCATAGATCAGCTCAAAGGGTCTGAACCTGACCCTAACTAGGCACTATGAGGTTCGAGTTTTGAGTAGAAAAATTCACGGGGCCTTACATCCTCCCCCAGTTAAGATCATTCGTTCTCGAATGAGGATCAAGGCTCACTTATGAGGAATGCTTATGCAACTTCAAACTTTCACAACATAGAACATATTCAGAGTCCTAAATTTGGTTAACTCCCTGAATTTCCGAAAATTTTGCCAGAGTTTCCTTTGTACCTAGGCATTATCCACCTGTCAGAGAACACCAGAAACACATCCTAACAGCATAAACACCTCTCATAAACATATATAACTTGTACAACATCAACTAAGGCCGGATAGGCAATCACACTACCAAAAAGGGGACGGTTTTACATAGATCAAGCCAAAAGATAAGAGTTCATAGGAGCTAAATGCATAAAAGCTATTACATGACTAATCAAACAAATGTGGATACTTCTTTTTCATTTCATCCTCGGCTTCCCAAGTAGCTTCCTCAACTTGCTGGTTCCGCCATAGCACTTTCACGGATGCAATTTCCTTATTTCTCAATTTTCGAACCTGCCTATCAAGAATGGAAACTGAAACTTCTTCATACGATAGCTCTTCATTAAACTCAATGGTCTCAACCGGCACAATGGTGGAAGGATCTCCCACTACCTTCCTCAACATAGACACATGAAAGACCGGGTGTACCAATGACATCTCGGGTGGTAGCTCGAGTTTGTATGCCACCTGACCAATCCTCTGAATGATTCTGTATGGTCCGACATACCCCGGACTTAATTTTCCCTTTTTTTCAAATTGCATGATACCCTTCATAGGGGAAACTTTCAAAAATACCCAATCATCTTCCTTGAACTCCAAATCCCTTCGACGAACATTCGAGTAAGACTTTTGGCGACTCTGAGCAGTTTTCAACCTTTCTTTAATAACCCTGACTTCCTCCATGGCCTAATGCACGAGGTCCGGCCCTATCAACTCTGCTTCTCCAACCGCGAACCATCCAATGGGAGATCTACATCTCCTACCGTACAATGCTTCGAATGGTGCCATCCGTATGCTAGTGTAGAAGTTGTTGTTGTAAGCAAATTCTATGAGTGGCAAATGGTCATCCCAACTACCCTGGAAATCAAGAGTACAAGCACGCAACATGTCTTGAAGCGTCTGAATAGTCCGCTCTGCCTGCCCATCAGTTTGTGGATGAAAAGCTGTGCTAAGGTTTACCTGCGTACCCAAACCTTGCTGAAATTTCTTCCAAAAGTTGGCCGTGAACTGAGCCCCTCGATCTGAAATGATTGAGACTGGAGTGCCATGTAACCTGACTATTTCTTTGATATATAACTGAGCATAATGTTTTGCTATGTCGGTAGATTTAACCGGCAAGAAGTGCGCTGATCTCGTGAGTCGATCCACGATCACCCAAATTGAGTCGAACTTGCGCGGAGTGCGCAGCAGACCTACCACAAAATCCATATTGATCATCTCCCATTTTCACATTGGAATTTCTATGTTTTGAGCCAATCCACCGGGCCTTTGATGTTCGGCCTTCACTTGTTGACAATTTGGACATTTTGCTACAAAATCTGCCACATCCCTCTTCATGTTGTTCCACCAATAAATTTCCTTGAGATCATGATACATTTTCATAGAACTGGGGTGCACGGAATACCTGGATGTGTGAGCTTCTGCCATGATCCTTTCCCGCAGACCGTCGATATCAGGAATACATAGGCGGTCTTGGTATCGTAGAGTACCATCATTCATGCCAAAGGAGAAAGCTGTGGTGTTGTGTTTGTGAATCCCCTCTTTCAATTGTGCTAACAATGGATCGTTAAATTGTTTTTCCTTCACCTCTGCTACAAGCGATGATTCAACTCTATTCTGTATAATTACCCCTCCTTCATTAGAGTCCGCAAGGCGAACTCCCAAACTGGCCAACTGGTATACCTCCTTGACTAGCAGCCTCTGACATGCCCCCAAATGAGCCAAACTCCCCATAGATTTTCGACTAAGTGCATCTGCTACGACATTAGCCTTTCCCGGGTGGTAGAGAATATCAATGTCATAGTCCTTGAGTAACTCTAGCCATCTTCTTTGCCTCAGATTCAACTCTTTTTGCTTGAAAATATATTGAAGGCTCTTATGATCCGTAAATACATCCACATGAACCCCATACAAATAATGCCGCCAAATCTTTAGCACAAACACCACTGCTGCCAGCTCTAAGTCATGGGTTGGATAGTTCTTCTCATGATTCTTGAGTTGCCTAGAAGCATAGGATATAACCTTGCCATGTTGCATCAACACACACCCGAGCCCGATTCTCGAAGCATCGCAATATACCACAAACTCCTCTGTACCTTCTGGCAGGGCTAATACCGGTGCTGTTGTCAACCTTGACTTAAATTCTTGGAAACTCTTTTCACAAGCATCGGACCATTGGAATTTAACGGCTTTCCGCGTCAATTTAGTCAATGGAGAGGCAAGAGTAGAAAACCCCTCCACAAACCTCCTGTAGTACCCGGCCAGGCCTAAGAAACTGCGAATCTCAGTAGGAGTGGTAGGTCTAGGCCAATTCTTCACTGCTGCAACCTTCTGAGGATCAACCATAATTCCTTCCCTAGAAACGACACGGCCCATGAACGCGACCGATTCAAGCCGAAATTCACACTTTGAAAATTTTGCATACAATTGATGTTGCTGAAGAGTCTGCAGAACTGCCCTGAGATGGTCGGCATGGTCCTCCCGACTTCGGGAATACACAAGAATGTCGTCAATAAACACTATCACAAAAGAGTCTAGGAATGGCTTGAAGACTCTATTCATGCCACTGAATTACTCTCTCAAATATTCCCAGAAACACCATATTCCAGAATACTTTACTTTGAAGAACTTCCCGCGAACCTAAATCCGTTACCTTTACCTCCCTGATACAGATACATAGAATCCCATAATTAAGATAGAAATACCACAATTCTGAACCTCTTCCAATGAAAACACAGTTTCTAACCACACGTGTAACTTTAAAATACCCGATGGTTCCCTGTTGAATCTTGAACACATTAGAATCATTCTCGAAAGTCATTCACTCTTATTCAAACTGCAAATTACCTGACCTAACGAACAGAACCACCCGTGCCTCATTGGCACTCCGATACCGCAAAAATGAAAT
>NW_017679958.1:12047-15013 GCF_001879085.1 Nicotiana attenuata | reverse complement strand
GACGAAGTTATATATAATGTGAGGATACGGATACGGGCGTGCGACGCCGCAGCGGTAGTATATATATATATATATACGTTTTATCGGGCTGCGCGCCGCAGCAATATGACACTTGGGCTGTAGGAGCCCCTCCGGAGTCTGCACACCCCTAGTGAGCGTAGTCGACTATAAATATATGGATTGGGTTGCACGCCGCAGCGGTTATTATGATTTCTATTATTATGAGATATTGTGAGACTGAGTGATGAGGGTTGAGTCACGAGTGACTGAGAGGCTGCCCGAGAGGCCATATTTCGAGTGATTCCTTGCCCGAGGGGCCCAGTTATGATGTTTTCACTGATTTCACTCCCTTTTTTAAGATAAGCCTCAGTTGAAATTATTGTTAAGTATCTGATTTCAAATGTTTAAACTGGAAAAGCTGATTCTTTGACGAAACTGGTTTTAAACTGTAAAGTTGATCTGTTATCCTGTGATTTCTCAGTTATATGCTTTTTGAACTGCTCGTCACTGCTTTCAATACTTATTTACTTTAGTTACTTATTGAGTTGGCGTACTCACGTTACTCCCTGCACCTTGTGTGCAAATCCAGGTGCCCGAGGGGCTGAGTGAGGGCTGTTTAGCTGATCCAGCATGTTGGCAGAGATTTCTAGGTTGCTGCACGGCGTCCGCAGCCCTATTTCTCCCCTCTATCTTGTTATCTTTTCCGCATTTCCTAGACTATTGGTGTAGTAGGTATTCAGACATGTATTAGAGGCTCTAGACTCGTGACACCAGATTTGTGGGGATGTGTAGTTCATGTTTTATTGACTTCCGCATATTTATATGTTGTTTTAAACGCTTATTATAAAAATATGGTATTTAAACCTACGTAATAATGGCTTAATGTTTAAGGAAAAAGGTTGTGGTTAATTGTTTAGTTGGCTTGCCTAGTAATGTGATAAGCGCCATCATGACTGGTATTTGGGGTCGTGACAAGTTGGTATCAGAGCCTAGGTTACATAGGTCTCGCGAGTCATGAGCCGGTTTAGTAGAGTCTTGCGGATCGGTACGGAGACTTCTGTATTTATCCTCGAGAGGCTGCAGAACCTTTAGGAAAAACTTCATATTCTTGAAATTCTTGTCGTGTGAATTGTTGATCTGAGTACTAAACTTCTATTATTCCATTCTCTCATAGATGGTGAGGACACGTGCTACCGGGCAGGATGGACGACCACTAGTACCACCAGCTGGGGCCACCAGAGGCCGAGGCCGCGGTCGAGGCCGTGGCAGGGGCAGAGCAGCTAGAGCAGCACCTGCAGATCCACGAGCTGCCCCAGTTCCGGATCAGGTCCCATTTGTGGACGCTACAGCAGCACCAGCTCAGGCACCCGCTGTGCCTATTGTGATTCCAGGCCTTCAGGAGGCTTTAGCTCAGATCTTATCAGTGTGTACCGGTTTGGCTCAGGCGGTCTCAGCTACTACGACCGCAGCTACTTCTCAGACCGGGAAAGGCATCCAGACCCCCGTTGCTCGCACACCTGAGCAGGTTGTGCAGGGACTCCAGACACCGGGGGCACCTCCAGCCCAGCCGGTTGCACCAGCTCAGGAGTTTGTGGTACCAGTTATGCCGGATGATGAGCAGCGTCGACTTGAGAGGTTTGGTAGACTCCAACCTCCGACATTCAGTGGTGCAGAGGGCGAGGATGCCCAGGGTTTCTTGGATAAGTGCCAGCGGATGCTTCGTACAACAGGGATTCTTGAGACTAGTGGTGTGGCATTTACTACCTTTCAGTTTTCTGGGGCTGCCTTCACTTGGTGGGAGGCGTAGGCCTGCTGGTGCAGCGCCTCTTACTTGGCAGCAGTTCTTTGTTCTCTTCCCGGAGAAGTATGTACCACAGTCGCGCCGAGAGGAGCTGCGCAAGCAGTTTGAGCAGCTGCGTTAGGGGGAGATGACGGTGACACAGTATAAGATGCGGTTCTCTGAGTTAGCCCGTCCTGCGGTTTGGTTGGTTCCCACAGATCGAGAGAGGATCAGGAGTTTTGTTGATGGCCTCACATATCAGCTCCGGATTCTTATGACTAGGGAGAGGGTGACAGGTGCTACATTCGAGGAGGTGGTTGATATCTCCCATGAGATTGAGTCGGTTCGCCGTCAGGAGCAAGAGGAAAGGGAGGCCAAGAGGCCTCGGGGATCTGGTAGCTTTAGTAGTACTCCTTCGAGGGGCCAATTCCACCAGGGCAGGGGCCGTTCTTTCAGGCAGTTACATTCGGCTCGCCCAGGTTATCACGGGGCATCATCTGGTCATGGTTTTCACAGTTCTCATCAGGGCCACTCATCACTTAGTGCCCTTCCAGCTCAGAGTTCGTCCCGTGCTTCGTCGGCCCATGGTTTCTCCATGCCAGGTCCTTCTACTGGTCATTCCAGTTCCAGGGGTTCCCTTCAGTCCCCATCCCCAGCACCGGGGAGTTGCTATGAATGCGGAGAGTTTGGGCATATGAGGAGGCAGTGTCCTCGTCTTCATGATGGTCAGTCTCAGCAGAGGGGTCAGCCCTCGACTTCTGCTCCAGTTACTTCACTACCCGCCCAGCCAGCTAGGGGTGGAGGTCAGTCAGCCAGGGGTCGCCCCAGAGGGGGAGGTCGATCAGGGGGCGGTCAGGCCCGTTTCTATGCTCTTCCAGGCAGACCTGATGCTATTGCTTCTGATGCTGTTATTACAGGTATTGTTTCAGTCTGCCACAGAGATGCCTCTGTATTATTTGATCCCGGTTCCACCTATTCTTATGTGTCATCATACTTTGCTCGTTATTTGGGTATGCCACGTGAGTTTCTTGCTTTACCTTTTCATATTTCTACCCCAGTGGGCGATACTGTTGTTGTAGACCGTGTGTACCGGTCGTGTATGGTGACTATTGGGGGTCTGGAGACCCGAGTGGATCTTATATTATTGAGTATGGTGGATTTCGATGTTATTTTGGGCATGGATTGG
>NW_017679958.1:9014-9615 GCF_001879085.1 Nicotiana attenuata | reverse complement strand
GTCGCCTACTTGAAGTACGGTAACCGGTATTTACAATCTTTACTTCTCTATTATATTGTTCAATACTGGGCTTCCACAGACTTTGAGAAGTTCGATGCATTTGGGTGATTATGGATAGGCTGACCAAGTCCGCGCACTTCATTCCTATCTGTACTACTTATTCTTCAGAGCAGTTAGCAGAGATATATATTCGGGAGATCGTTCGGTTGCATGGTGTCCCAGTTTCCATCATTTCAGATCGGGGCACTCAGTTTACTTCCCAGTTTTGGAAGTCTGTTCAGCGGGAGTTGGGTACTCAGGTCGAGTTGAGCACGGCTTTCACCCTCAGACGGACGGGCAGTACGAGCGCATTATTCAGATATTGGAGGATATGCTACGCGCTTGTGTTATTGATTTCGGAGGGTCATGGGATCAGTTTCTACCACTTGCTGAGTTTGCTTATAACAACAGCTACCAGTCGAGTATTCAGATGGCCCCATATGAGGCATTGTATGGGAGGCAGTGTAGATCTCCAGTTGGTTGGTTCGAGCCCGGTGAGGCGAGGCTATTGGGGACAAATTTGGTTCAGGATGCTTTAGATAAAGTGAAGGTGATTCAGGAG
>NW_017679958.1:6548-7706 GCF_001879085.1 Nicotiana attenuata | reverse complement strand
ACAACGTAGAAGTTTACTTCTCATCCACGCTCCTCGCGAAGTAAATAGGATTCAAAAAAATTTATTGAATTATTCTAGAATTGTCAATCTTATGTTAAGATATATATGTATTTACTGAGTAATACCTTGAGCGTGGGATTCTTTGAGATTTCATTCAATCTATTAGTAATTTGTATATCTTGTTGAATAGATAACTAAACTTTTAGTTTATAAACAGAAATCTAAAAAAATTGTATTATTATATCAAATCCTTATTTGCAGAAATCAGTGAATTCATCATAAGTTCCTCGTACAAAAAAAAAATGGTTAATGATACAATCAACCAATGAGTTATGACTTAATTATTCCCTCTCTAGAATTCATCCAGTCGAAGTAACTAAGAACTTCAGATTGAAGTAATAAGATTATTGAATCATCAGAACTACTTCGATATATCTTTCTTACTTTTTAGCCACAGAGTCTTTGTGAACCCATACGACTTTCGTTCTTCCATTTCTTGATTTCAGTACTAAGTAGTCGCCCTTCTGTTCCTGCATCAAGCCTTTCATTATTTCAGTACTAATGCACTTGCATAAGTTCTTGCTTTAGTTCCCTAATTTTGCCATAGCCATGACTGCTACATCGGGGTCTGTCCGGAAGAGAGGGGAGAGTTCCACCTCCAGTATTCAGGACCAACGAGAGCATACCTTGAATATTACTTCTTCGTTAAGAGAGGGACACCTTGAGTCGGTGAGGAACGACTATGGATGGGGGGAAAAGGTAGTACTACAGGTACCTTCCCCGGATAAGAGTATTAAGGACCATACCGAGGGGTTTTTGAATGTGCTTACGTATCCTTTCACGTTGGGCCCCCTTGATAGGGTCGTTCTTGATTACTGTCAAAAGTATCAGGTTACCTTGGCTCAGATTCAGCCGTCATTTTGGCGGATAGTGTTGATGATGAGGTTTTTTGCGGAGAAGCCAGGGCTTGAATTTACGCTTAGTCATCTAATCAGGCTATACCGGCCTTTTCATCATCGAGGTATGCTAAACTTACAATACCGGTCGACCACGCCTTTCATTGTTGATGAAGAGGAAGATGGAGATCGGGAGCGGATGAGTTGATTTGTCCAAGTACGGACCACTGACATCGTCCTCGTGGAGCTTATGCCATTCCAA
>NW_017679958.1:816-5782 GCF_001879085.1 Nicotiana attenuata | reverse complement strand
AGCAGACTTATTGTTGCTCAGCATGGTTGATTTTGATATTATTTTGGGCACGGACTGGTTGTCGCCCCATTATGCTATTCTTGATTGTAACGCCAAAACCGTGACACTGGCTATGCCAGGTATACCGCGTGTTGAGTGGAGGGGTGCTTTAGGTCACACTCCCAGTAGAGTTATTTCTTTCCTTAAGGCTCAGCTTATGGTTGAGAAAGGCTGTGATGCGTACTTAGCTTATGTGACAGATGCCAGTATGGATACTCCTTCTATTGATTCAGTCCCAGTAGTATGGGATTTCCCTAATGTGTTTCCAGCTGATCTTCCGGGCATGCCACCCGATAGAGACATTGATTTTGGCATTGATCTTTTGTCAGGCACTCAGCCCATTTCTATCCCTCCGTACCGTATGGCTCCTCTTGAGTTGCCCCCCCTGTTCTGCGTATTTAATTTGGGACGACAGAACGGTATTCCGGTAGATCACCTTGTTCTGTATATTTACTTTGGGACTATAGAACAGTATTTCGGTAGATCCCCTTGTTCTACATATTTACTTTGGGACTTCGGAACGGTATTCCAGTAGATCCCCCCTGCACATTTACGTTTGGGACTACGGGACGGTATCTTGGGAGATCCCTTGTTGTTATCTCTTTATTTGAGTTGTTGTTCTTCTATGCTTACATTCTTGTTAAATTTTAATATGTATTCTTACCGTGATATTTCATTCTGTTATATTTTATTATATCTATACCAGTAGGGCCCTGACCTGATTTCGTCACTACTCGACCGAGGTTAGGCTTGACACTTACTGGTACCATTGTGGTGTACTCATGCCCTTCCATGCACATATTTTTCGTGCGCAGATCCAGGTACCGCTTATCAGCCACATTATCCGTGAGGCGAGGCAGCTGTAGAGACTTCAATGTATATATGTCTCGTCCGCACACCTCGGAGTCCCTATCTACTCTTTCCCCATATCAACATTTCCTTATATTTCCTTTTGTTAGGCTCTTGAGTATAGAAATACTGTTTTCCTTCTGTAGTTTGTGACTCATGATATTCCGGGTTTTGGGAGCGTTTATGTTCAGTTTGAGAGTGATTATTGAATATGCCGAGCGGCATCTAAGTTTCTTAATTAAATTTACCTGTTAAATTGTTAGTTTTCATGTTTTCGTCTCATTGTCGCAAAATGTTAGGTTTACCTAGTTGTAGAGACTAGGTGCCATCACGACGGTTCATGGAGGGAGAACTTGGGTCGTGACAAGTTGGTATTAGAGCTCTAGGTTCACAGGAGTCGTGAGTGACAAACCGATTTATTAGAGTCTCGCGGATCGGTACGGAGACGTCTGCACTTATCTTTGGGAGGCTATGGGAACTGTTAGGAAAATTCCACTTCATTTCATTCCTATCGTGCGAGCTTATTGATCTTATAGTTTGAACTCTTATCATTCCATTCTCTCACAGATGGTGAGGACACGAACTGTAGTTATCGATGACGCTGCTCCCGGAGCAGGTGTCGCTAGAGGCAAAGACAGAGGCAAAGGCCGACGAGTAGCGCGCACCGTAGCTAGAGCACCTATCAGAGCAGCAGTTGAGGAGTCGTCACTAGCTCCCGTTGGGGGGCAAGTACCGGAGGTGCCTGCTGTTACCTCCGGACTTCAGGAGACCTTAGTATAGTTCCTGAGCATGTTTGGTACATTGGTTCAGGCGGGGTTGATTCCGGTTGTACCAGCTACTTCACAGACCCGGGGAGGGACCAGACTCCCGCTGCCTACACTCCAGAACAGCGAGTTCATGTTGGTCAGGTTCCAGGTGTCATGGCGGTACAGCTTCTGGTTTCATTTCAGCAGGTGGTAAGGATCGCTCGCTGAGTAGAGGATATGTGATTCCAGGAGAGAGAGGACAGACGAGGTCAGGAGAGAGAGTACAGGGAGGCGAGGAGACCTCGAAGACCGGAGAGATCCACAGGTCCTTATTTTGGAGGAAGGGTACGGCATGGTAGAGGTTTTGTGGGTCAACCAGCTCAGTTTGTGTTTCAGGCTTCACATAGTGTTTCAGGTGTTCATGGGTCTCAAAGTACCCGTATCGCACAGTTCCCATATCCATGTCAGCAGCGAGGTTGTTTTGAGTGTGGCGACACTCACCATGTGGTGAGGATTTTCCCTAGACTTGGGAGTGGCGCACCTCCACAGACTTTACACGCACAGCGTGCTCCACAGGTTTCTCAGGCTATGATTACCGCACCAACTGCCACCCCACCAGCTCAGCCAGCTCGAGGTGGAGGTCGGGGAGGTAGAGGCCGTCCTAGAGGGGGAGGCCAGGCCAGATACTATGCCCTTCCTGCTCGTACAGAAGCAGTTGCTTCCGATTCTGTCATTATAGGTATTGATTCGGTCTGTCATAGAGATGCATCAGTTCTATTCAATCCAGGCTCCACTTATTCCTGTGTGTCATCTTATTTTACCTCGCATTTTGGTGTATCTCGTGATT
This sequence comes from Nicotiana attenuata, assembly GCF_001879085.1. Classification (NCBI taxonomy): domain Eukaryota; kingdom Viridiplantae; phylum Streptophyta; class Magnoliopsida; order Solanales; family Solanaceae; genus Nicotiana; species Nicotiana attenuata. Next base: position 3,301 of record NW_017679958.1, on the reverse strand, counting down.
CTTTGAGTTCTCCCATTTATGTGTCTACACCTGTGGGAGTTTCTATTGTTGTGGACCACGTATATCAGTTGTGTTTAATTACTCTTAGTGGTTTTGATACCAGAGCCGATTTATTATTGCTCAGCATGGTAGATTTTAATATTATCTTGGGCATGGACTAGTTGTCGCCCCATTATGCTATTCTTGATTGTCACGCCAAGACCATGACGCTTGCTATGCTACACTTACCGCGATTAGTGTGGATGGGTACCTTAGATTACACTCCAAACAGAGTTATTTCTTTTCTTAAAGTTCAACTAATGTTTGAGAAGGGGTGTGACGCGTATCTAGCTTATGTGAGAGATGTCAGTATTAATACCCCTATAGTTGAGTCAGTCCCAGTAGTGAGGGATTTCCCCGATGTTATTCAAGCTGATCTTCCAGGCATGCCGCCCCGACAGAGACAATGATTTTCGCATTGATTTGTTGTCGGGCACTCAGCCCATCTCTATCCCTCCTTATCGTATGACCCCTCCTGAATTGAAGGAGTTGAAGGAACAGTTACAAGATTTGCTTCATAAGGGCTTCATTAGGCCCAGTGTATCACCTTAGGGTGCTCTTGTCTTGTCTGTGAAGAAAAAGGATGGTTCTATGCGTATGTGCATTGATTATCGCTAGTTGAACAAAGTTACAGTGAAGAACATGTATCCTTTGCCTCGTATTGATAACCTATTTGATCAGTTACAGGGTGCCCGAGTGTCTTCCAAGATTGATTTGCGTTCAGGTTATCATTAGTTGAAGATTCAGGAGCCAAATATCCTGAAGACTGCTTTCAGGACTCGGTTTGGTCATTACGAGTTCCTTGTCATGTCATTTGGGCTGATCAACGCCCCGGCAACATTTATGCATTTGATGCACAGTGTATTCCGGCCATATCTTGACTCATTCATCATTTTATTTATTGATGACATTTTGGTGTACTCCCGGAGTCGGGAAGATCATGAGCAGCACCTGAGGACATTGCTTCAGACCTTGAGAGAGAAGAAGTTATATGCAAAATTCTCAAAGTGTGAGTTCTGGTTAGATTCGGTGGCATTCTTGGGTCATGTAGTGTCGAGTGAGGGGATCAAGGTGGATCCGAAAAAGTGGAAGCAGTACAGAGTTGGCCCAGACCGTCCTCAGCTATAGAGATCCGGAGCCTTCTTGGTTTGACGGGTTATTACTGTTGATTGTTGAGGGTTTTCATCTATTGCAGCGCCCATGACCAGGCTGACCCAGAAGGATGCTCTGTCCAGATGGACAGGGGAGTGTGAGGAGAGCTTCCAAAAGCTCAAGGCAACTTTGACTACAGCCCCAATATTCGTATTGCCTTCAGGTTCGGGGTCTTATACAGTTTATTGTGATGCGTTGCGAGTTGGCCTCGGTGCGGTGTTAATGCAGGACCATAGGGAGATTGACCACGCGTCCAGACATCTGAAGGTGCATGAGAATAACTATCCTGTCCACGACCTTGAGTTAGTTGCTATTGTTCATGCCTTGAAGATTTGGAGACACTATTTGTACGGTGTCCCTTGTGAGATCGACACCGATCACCGGAGTTTGCAGCATCTGTTCAAGCAGAAAGATCTTAATTTGCATCAGAGGAGGTGGTTAGAGCTGCTTAAGGATTATGATATCACCATTTTATACCACCCTGGGAAGGCCAATGTGGTGGCCAATGCTTTGATTCACCGAGTAGAGAGTTTGGGGAGTTTAGTATATCTACCAGTAACAGAGAGTCCCATGGTGTTGGATGTTCATGCTTTAGCCAACCAGTTTGTGAGATTATATATTTCTGAGCCGAGTCGAGTATTGGCTTGTGTGGTCTCTCAGTCTTCTGTTTATGATCGTATCAGGGCGCATCAGTATGATGACCCCCATCTGCTTGTCCTTAAGGACACGGTTCAGCACGGCGATGCTAAGGAGGTCACTATTGGTGATGATGGTGCATTGAGGATGCAGGGCAGGTTATATGTGCCCAATGTGGACGGACTGCAGGAGTTAATTCTTCAGGAGGCTCACAGCTCGCGGTACTCTATTCATCCGGGTGCCGCAAAGATGCACCAGGACTTGAGGCAGCATTACTGGTGGAGGAGGATGAAGAAAGACATACTGGATTATGTTGCCCGGTGCCTAAATTGTCAGCAGGTGAAGTATGAGCATCAGTGGCCAGGTGGATTGCTTCAGAAGTTAGAGATTCTGGAGTGGAAGTGGGAGCGGATCACTATCGATTTTGTTGTTGGACTCCCACGGACATTTGGGTGATTGTGGACAGACTGACCAAGTTAGCTCATTTCATTCCTCTGTTGACTACTTATTCCTCCGAGCAGCTGGCTCGAGTCTATATTTGCGAGATTATCAGGCTTCATGGCGTGCCGGTATCTCTCATCTCTGACCGGCATACGCAGCTTACATCACGATTCTAGGTGGTCGTACAATGTGAGTTGGTTACTCGAGTGGAGTTGAG
>NW_017679958.1:0-696 GCF_001879085.1 Nicotiana attenuata | reverse complement strand
CCCTGACCTTCCTCGTCACTACCCAACCGAGGTTAGGCTTGGCACTTACTGAGTACCGCTGTGGTGTACTCATGCCCTTCCTGCGCATGTTTTTCATGTGCAGATCCAGGTACCTCTACTCAGGCTTACCATTCTTGAGGCGAGGCGATTCTACGGGACTTCGAGGTATATCTGCCGCGTCCGCAGACCGAGGAGTCTCTTTCTATTCCTGCATTTAGTAGCTAGCCCTTCTGTACTTTTGTTCTTGTTAGACATTCCGGAGATTAGAGCTATGTCGTGTTTTCTCAGCTTGTGGATCCGTAAGTTTCCGGGTTTTGGGATAGTGTATCAGATTCTGAGAAGTTGTGTGTATATGCCGAGCGGCATTTAAATATTGTTTCCTTCAGTTATTTTTGGCTTTTGACTATTTATTCCGCAAGTTTAATTTATTTTTCGCATTGTTAGGCTTACCTAGTCGTAGAGACTAGGTGCCGTCACGATAGTTCACGAAGGGCGAACTGGGATCGTGACATAAATGCACTTTTCCAAGGGCTTAAGCTAGCAGAACCCAAACTCACCGTCTTAACCATAAACACCGACTAATTGGAAGTCATCAGAATGCTGAATGATAGACACCTGCCTTATGACCCTATTATTTCTGATGTAGGTCCTTAATGGTCCAATTGGGGGAATCCAGTCATCAGCCTTAGCTTCAGG
>NW_017679957.1:5821-15017 GCF_001879085.1 Nicotiana attenuata | reverse complement strand
TAAAAAGAACGACCGAGACACGATCTGCAGTCGCATTCTGTGATCACAGAACAGAAATGCGGTCCGCAGATTGGACCGCAGAATTGTCCCCAAAACTCTGATGAATCTGTTTGGGTCTGCGTCAGGAACGCGGTCCGCATTCCTGTTATGCGGTCGCATTGTGCACCGCAGAACTGACCTTCACAAATCCCTGAGGAGCTTATGCAATGATTATGCGGTCCGCATATTGGTTATGCGATCGCATAATAGACCGCATTTTCAATATTAATTTTGACAATTCTTCTGTTCCACTCTGCGGCAGAAATGCGGTCCGCATATCAATTATGCGGTCGCATTTTGGAACGCATCTTGACCTCAAGTTTTACCAAACCACAGCTTCACTATGCGGTAGTAATGCAGTCCGCATACCGGATCTGCGACCGCATTCTTGACCGCATAATGGCATTTTTTGGGAAATTGATTCTTTTGATTTTTTTCAAACTTAGATCAATACCAAGGGTATTCTATGCATTCCTAACATATATTCGGAGTCGACACCACAAGATACTAGGCTTTTAGCCAAAAATTTTACGGGGCCTCACATCCTCCCCCACTTAAAATCATTCGTCCCCGAATGAGGACCCATTCTCAAGCTGTTCAATATTGCAAAGATCAGTTGGTTATGAAAACATGTTATGCAGGTTCCTACACCTCTCACTATTTCCCAAATTTATAATTTTTTTTTTTAAAATTTTTGCCAGAGTTTCCTTTGTAATTTGGACATCTTCACCTGACAGAGGGCCCCCGAAACACAATTCAAAACACCATAACAGAATTACAACCATCCATACAACTGTTATACAATTTCCTACCTTAACAATTGCACACATTTGTTCACTTGATACGTTTTGCTTATGAATCAGTTATTGCAATGAGTTTCACATAATTTAGCCATTTCAACACATTACAAGCATACAGGTAATTCATTACCAACTTATACAGCCATTACTTGATTACTTAACACAAGAGTCTTTATAAGGCTTTCATTTACCAAAGAAATGTTCACATGACATGAAACAATCCCTACACCTATAAGTCTTGCACAACTAGAGGGACTTCACTAGCATTTAGGAAGGAATCAACTTGGACACAATGGTAGTTGTTATAGGGATAGAAAGGTCACATAATTTCTTCTAGACTTGATCAAATAGATGGGGATATTTCTCTTTCATTTCTTTCTCCGCTTCCCACGTAGCTTCCTCGACTTGCTGACTTCGCCACAACACCTTAACTGAGGCAACTTCCTTATTTCTCCATTTACGAACTTGTCTATCAAGAATGGCAACGTGAACCTCTTCATACGACAACTCTTCATTAACCTCGATAGTCTTGACTGGCACGATAGTGGACGGATCTCCAACTACTTTCTTCAACATGGACACATGGAACACCGGATGCACTAATGACATTTCGGGAGGCAATTCCAACCTATAGGCCACCTGCCCTACCCTTTGAACGATCCGGTACGGCCCGACGTATCTAGGACTCAGCTTCCCTTTCTTCCTGAATCGCATGACTCCCTTCATAGGAGATACCCTTAAGAACACCCAATCATCAACTTGAAATTCCAATTCCCTTCGACGAATGTCCGCATAAGACTTTTGGCGACTTTAAGCAGTCTTCATCCTTTCCTGAATGATATTAACTTTCTCCACAGCCTGGTGCACACGATCCGGTCCTATTAATTCTGCTTCACCCACTTCAAACCATCCGATCGGAGACCTGCACCTCCTTCCGTACAATGCCTCAAATGGGGCCATTTGAATGCTAGCATGAAAGCTGTTATTGTAAGCAAATTCTATAAGTGGCAAGTGATCATCCCAATTACCTTTGAAATCCAAGACACAAGCCCGCAACATATCTTCAAGCGTCTGAATAGTCCGCTCCGCTTGACCATCAGTCTGTGGATGGAAAGCTGTGCTGACATTCACCTGAGTACCCTAACCTTGCTGAAATTCCTTCCAAAAATTAGCTGTGAACTGGGCCCCTCGATCCGAGATAATAGAAAGTGGAGTGCCATGAAGCCTTACTATCTCCTTGATATACAACCTAGCGTATTGTTCTGCAGTATCGATGGACTTGACTGGCAAGAAGTGAGCTGATTTGGTGAGTCGATCCACTATTACCAAACTGAGTCGAACTTGCACTGAGTGCGAGGTAATCCTACCACGAAATCCATGTTGATCATCTCCCATTTCCACATTGGTATTTCCATAAGCTGAGTTAACCCACCGGGTTGCTGATGCTCAGCCTTCACTTGCTGACAATTCAGGCATTTACATACAAAGTCCGCCACACCCTTCTTCATACCGTTCCACCAATAAATCTCCTTGAGGTCATGATACATTTTCGTAGAACCTGGATGCACGGAATACCTGGAATTATGAGCCTCCGCCATTACCCTCTCCCGAAGCTTATCCACATCCGAAACACACAGCCTACCTTGACACCGCAATACACCATCTTTGCCGTCGAGTGAAAATGCCGAAGTCTTGTTACTCAAAACTGCTTCCTTCATTTGAGCCAATGCTGGATTGATAAACTGCTTTTCCTTGACTTCCGCTACGAGTGACGATTCTGCTCCATTATGTACCATAACATTCCGCTCGTCTGATGCCGAAATACAAACCCCTAGACTGGCCAATTGATAAACCTCCCGAGCCAGGGGCCTTTGATCCACTCCCAAATGAGCCAAACTACCCATAGATTTTCGACTGAGAGCGTCGGCCACCACGTTCGCCTTCCCTGGATGGTACAAAATGCTAATATCATAATCCTTGAGTAATTCTAACCACCGTCGCTGCCTTAGATTCAATTCCTTCTGCTTAAACAAATACTGGAGACTCTTGTGGTTTGAGAACACATCCACATGGACCCCATAAAGATAATGCCGCCATATTTTCAAAGCAAACACAACTGCCGCAAGCTCCAAATCATGCGTCGGATAATTCTTCTCGTGATTCTTGAGCCGCCTCGAGGCATACGCTATAACTTTCCCATGTTGCATCAACACACACCCCAAACCAACCCTGTAGGCATCGCAATAAACCACAAATCCTTCCGTGCCTTCCGGCAAGGTCAATATTGATGCCGAGGTCAACCTTGACTTCAGTTCCTGAAAACTTTTCTCACAAGCGTCAGACCATTGGAACATAACTGCTTTCTGCGTCAACTTAGTCAATGGGGAGGCGAGGGCAGAGAACCCCTCCACAAACCTCCGATAATACCCTGCTAAACCCAAGAAGCTACGAATCTCCGTCGGGGTCGTGGGTCTAGGCCAATCCTTTACTGCTGCAATCTTCAGGCGGTCTACCTGAATCCCTTCACTAGAATCAACATGACCCTAAAAGGCAACGGACTCCAACCAAAACTCACATTTTGAAAATTTAGCATACAACTGGTGCTGATGAAGAGTCTGCAGAACTGCCCTGAGGTGACCGGCATGATCCTCCCGGCTCCGCGAATAAACAAGGATGTCATCAATAAAAACAATCACGAAGGAGTCTAGAAATGGCTTGAAGACACGATTCATAAGATCCATAAAGGCTGCCGGGGCGTTGGTTAGCCCAAAAGACATGACCAAGAATTCAAAGTGGCCATATCGAGTTCTTAAAGCTGCCTTGGGAATGTCCTGCTCCCTAATCTTCAATTGGTGATACCCGGACCGTAGATCAATTTTTGAGAAGAACCTTGCACCTTGCAATTGGTCGAACAAATCATCAATCCGAGGTAGAGGATATTTATTCTTGATGGTGACTTTGTTGAGCTGCGGATAATCAATACACATCCGGAGCGACCCATCCTTCTTCTTAACAAAGAGAACCGGAGCACCCCACGGCGACACACTCGGCCGTATGAACCCCTTTTCTAATAAATCCATCAGCTGCTCCTTTAACTCCCTTAACTTCGCTGGAGCCATTCTGTATGGTGGAATAGATATTAGATGCGCATCTGGCAATACATCAATCCCGAAATCAATCTCCCTATCTGGCGGAATCCCTGGAAGCTCGTCCGGAAACAATTCGAGAAACTCATTCACGACTGGCACGGACTCGAGGGTAGACATTTCTGAAGTGGTGTCCGCCACTCGGACCAAATGATAGATACATCCCTTCTTAATCATCTTTGAAGCCTTAAGGTAGGAGATAAACCTACCATTCGGCACCACATCATTCCCTTTCCACTCGATAACCGGCTCATTAGGGAACTCGAGTCTCATGACTCTCGTTCGGCAGTCAAGTTTAGCAAAGCACGAATAAAGCCAGTCCATCCCCATAATCACATCAAAATCCACCATTCCAAGCGCGATAAGATCGGCCGTGGTAACGCGACCACATACCGTGACAACACAATTCCTATAAACTCGCGCGGCTGTAATAGATTCACCAACCGGAGTCGATACAGAGAACGGCTCATGAAGCTGTTCGGGTTCTATCCCAAAGCTTGAAGCAATGAATGGGGTGACATAAGACAAAGAGGACCCCGGATCAATAAGAGCATAACAATCAATGGCCTGAACAGACAAGATACCTGTAACCACATCTGGAGAAGCCTCTGCACTCTGACGGCCACTCAAAGCATAGAACCGGCTGGGTCCACCTCTACCACGGGCTCCACCCCTAACGGTACCACGGCCCGCTGGGGCTGGAGGACGCACAGATGGTGTGGCGACTGAAGAACCGGACGACTGAGCAGATCCCCTACCCATGGCCTGACTGGGCACACGACAGTCTCGCTGAATATGACCTCTCACCCCGCATCTGAAACACACCGGGATATCCAGGTAGCAAGTCTCTGTATGAAATCTCCCACACTTGGGGCATGAAGCCCTCCCCTGCTGCTGTGATCTCCCTCCTGAACGACCGGACTGATGGGGTCTCCTACTGTCTGAACCTGGTCTCATGCGGTTGTTCTGCTGATAACTGTGCAGAGATGATGGTGCGCTCGCTGAGGACTGAGCATATGACTGGGATGGCCCTGACGACCCTCTCCCCTGAGCTGATCTCCCTGAGTGACCTGCTGATCGGGCCCTGTTGCTATTCTCCCTTTCCGCCCGAATCTTCAACTTCCTAGCCTCTGTGGCCTGAGCGAATCCCACAATCTTTCCATAGTTCATATCCGAGTGTAAGGCCGCTGTAGCAGCCTCATTTACTACCAAGGGACTAAGGCCCTGAACAAATCGCCGAACTCTAGCTGCCATGGTCGACACTAACTGAGGAGCATACTTGGACAATCTCACGAACTCCATGTGGTACTCCCAAACACTCATACTGCCCTGCTTGAGGGTCTCAAACTCCGTGGCACGGGCTGCTATTGTCTCAGCAGGCAAGAATTGGTCCATGAACGCATCTACAAACTCATCCCATCTGGCCGGAGGTCCTCCCTCCCCACGGGAGTCCTCCCACATCTCGAACTATGAATACGCTGCTCCCCTCAACCTGTATGATGCCAATTCAACTCCCTCTGTCTCTGAAGCTTTCATCACTCGGAGGGTCTTATACATTTCATCAAGAAATTCCTGCGGATCGGCCTCTGGGTCTGTGCCTGAGAACTCTGGTGGGGCTAACCGCAAAAACTGGTTAACTCTGGAGCTGGTAGAATCTCCCTGTCCGCTAGAGGATGTAGGGGCATCCTAAGATCTCTGGGCCTGAGCGGCCACTAACTAGGTCAACATGCGGATGGCTCCCCTAAGGTCCACATCAGAAACCTCGGGACCAGGAGCTGGAATAGTGCCAGATTCAGGAATATCGGCGGGAGGGATGGTGGCACCCTCTGCCGCTGCAGGATCAGGAACATGCTGGTCTGGGACAGACGGGCCAGGTAGGTTCAACGCCGGGGAGTCACTCTCACCCACGGCATCAGGTACATGATTCATAGCCTCACTCGTGGTGGCATTGGCCCCAAGGCCGAGTCTAGCTCTCTTTTTAGGTGCCATTACTGAAAAAGCCTGGAACAAAGCACGAGTTAGATATAGATACTTTCACATTTCACTTCACCGCACGATACAGAATAACAAGGAAGTGGGAAATTTCCTAAATGTCCATGCAGCCCCCCACTTATAGATGTGGTCGACTTCACACCGATAAGTAGGGCTCTACTAGACACGGCTCCGAGACATCCTAGGACTCCTTAAAACCTTAGGCTCTGATACCAAGTTTGTCACGCCCCAAATTCGAGGGACATGACCGGCGCCCGACCGGGTAGCCCCAGCCAAGCGAACCTAGATGCCTTTCCTGACCCACATGTTACCCCATGTTTTCCTTACTCAATTATTCCAAGAATTTGCCAAATAATTAATTAAGAACACTTTTTAATTTACAAAACACATACATAGTTACATAATAGTAATGAAATCACCAACTCGTTACCAATGTATGAAAACACGGATCTACACAAGTTTCTAGCCCACATCTACTGTCTACGGAGCCTCTAATAGTACAACAGGATAATACAGTATTTGCCGGTAACAAGGCTCCAGCTATACCTTACACAAAATCAACTAAAACTCCGGAAACGATGTGGCCTGAACCACACAGGGCCCCGAGAGGAAAGGGGCTCACCAAAAAGCAAATGGATGACGAAGGGGAGCTACGATCGGTGGACTGGAGTACCTGCTACGGATCCACCTACAATCATAACACGAATGTAGCGCCCCCGGCAAAAGGAACGTCGGTACATTTGAATGGTACTGGTACGTATGAACAAACTTTGCTCCAAGTAAACTCGAACCATAAGCAAGTAAGTAGCAGTAATAAAAGCGACAATTAAATCCACAAGGAAGGAACAATTAAGCCAACAGGTATACAATCTCTCCTCCATAAACAAGCATNCATGAATACGCTGCTCCCCTCAACCTGTATGATGCCAATTCAACTCCCTCTGTCTCTGAAGCTTTCATCACTCGGAGGGTCTTATACATTTCATCAAGAAATTCCTGCGGATCGGCCTCTGGGTCTGTGCCTGAGAACTCTGGTGGGGCTAACCGCAAAAACTGGTTAACTCTGGAGCTGGTAGAATCTCCTTGTCCGCTAGAGGATATAGGGGCATCCTGAGATCTCTGGGCCTGAGTGGCCACTAACTGGGTCAACATGCGGATGGCTCCCCTAAGGTCCATATCAGAAACCTCGGGACCAGGAGCTGGAATAGTGCCAGATTCAGGAATATCGGCGGGAGGGATGGTGGCACCCTCTGCCGCTGCAGGATCATGAACATGCTGGTCTAGGACAGACGGGCCAGGTAGGTTCAACGCCGGGGAGTCACTCTCACCCACGGCATCAGGTACATGATTCATAGCCTCACTCGTGGTGGCATTGGCCCCAAGGCCGAGTCTAGCTCTCTTTTTAGGTGCCATTACTGAAAAAGCCTGGAACAAAGCACGAGTTAGATATAGATACTTTCACACCTCACTTCACCGCACGATACAGAATAACAAAGAAGTGGGAAATTTCCTAAATGTCCATGCAGCCCCCCACTTATAGATGTGGTCGACTTCACACCGATAAGTAGGGCTCTACTAGACACGGCTCCGAGACATCCTAGGACTCCTTTAAACCCGAGGCTCTGATACCAAGTTTGTCACGCCCCAAATTCGAGGGACATGACCGGGTAGCCCCAGCCACGCGAACCTGGATGCCTTTCCTAACCCACATGTTACCTCACGTTTTCCTTACTCAGTTATTCCAAGGATTTGCCAAATAATTAATTAAGAACACTTTTTAATTTACAAAACACATACATACTTACATAATAGTAGTGAAATCACCAACTCGTTACCAACGTATGAAAACACGAATTTACACAAGTTTCTAACCCACATCTACTGTCTACGGAGCCTCTAATAGTACAACAGGATAATATAGTATTTGCCGGTAACAAGGCTCCGGCTATACCTTACACAAATCAAAAATAAAACTCCGAAAAACAAGCGGCCTGAGCCACGCAGGACCCCGAGAGGAAAGGGGGCTCACCAAAAAGCTGATGGAGGACGAAGGGGAGCTACAATCGGTGGACTGGAGTACCTGCTACGGATCCACCTCCAATCATAACACGAATGTAGCGCCCCCGGCAAAAGGGACGTCAGTACATTTGAATTGTACTGGTATGTATAACAAACTTTACCCTGAGTAACCTCAAATCATACACGAGTAACAACAATAGAGGGAAATAACAATTGATTACACACAAGGAAAACAAACAATCAAGGCAAACAAGTTGACAATCTCTCCTTTTCCCCATCATCATTTCCACATTTTCAATTTTCACAATGTTCTCATGTTTCATTTCAATAGTGATATCGATCACTTTCCATCCTTATTACCTCGGCCACCCTTATCACCACAACCCACACCTTATTACTTCGTGTTGCAGCGCGCAACCCGATCCCACCGAGCAATCACAATTCACAAACAATAGCATAACAACAACAATTTACAAGGAGAACAGCAACAAGTTTCAGGAATAATCAACAGCAAATCCCAATAACAACAGCAACACATCTCAAAGAACAACAACACAACTCACACAGAGTTTATATGACTATCAATGCCATTTCCATCTTTTTCAACAGCCCGTTGTACCATTTAAATCACAGAATTATTTTCCACAGCTAGGCATAAAGGATGTTACCACAGTTATTTCAATATCACCAATTTCGATTCCTTTCCATCATTTATTCCACAGTTCTTACCGCATAACACATTCACAATTACAACTTGGTTTATTTCCATTTACTTACACAACCATATCAGACGTCATAACCAACAACGTTTAAGGCACAACATTGACATGAATTCACAAATGGTTTACACAAGGAAACACATACTACTCACAAGAGTTTAACTTTACAACTAATCCATGAAGGTATCACATACCAAGTATTTGGACACCAAGCAGGGCGATTTTACAAAGGTTAAAGTTAGCCATACATACCTGGAGTTGAATCCCTTCTTAATTTCTACTTCAAATTCACCGAAATCTAGCAACGGCAATATAGTGCACAAATTAATACTCGTAACTTAGAATTCAAGGTTCAAAACCACTACCCGAACATACTTAGGTTATCAATCCCTTCTTTGCATAAGTCTTTGCTCCCACCCAATTACCCCCACTAGGTTTTAGGTTTTAATAAACACACATGCACAATTTTTGCCATTATTTC
>NW_017679957.1:2500-3730 GCF_001879085.1 Nicotiana attenuata | reverse complement strand
CATGTATATATACCAAGTAGGGTTGGGCCCAAACAATTATACCTTCTCCAATGTGAAAAGGACATTTTTCCCGGGTTTGACTAGCGCGGTCGCGCATCTAGGCGCGCTAATGGCCGCGCTAGTTGGACAACTTTCTGTCCTGGGCGCGCTAAAACTAGCGCAATCGCGCATCTGGGCACGCACTTTTCACCCTGTTCCATTTGGAATTTGGAAAAACGTAAAACATGAAAGTTGTAGCCCTTTGAGTTAGCTTTCCAACCATATATTGCGGATCCAAAACGGAGTTCTGAGCAAAAAGTTATATCTATTTTACTAGAAGGTACACAATATGCATGCTCGATTCTTCGTTCGCTCTAACTATCATCCATTGACCCCCACACGCGATCCCGGCTTGTATCCTTGGGCTTCTACTCAGATTTCAAAGCTTCAAATCACTTGAATTCATTCCATAACATCTATATAGCTCGGAATCACTCCTACAAGGCATAAAACACACAGTTAGTGCAAGACACTAGCGATTAAAGCGCAAACTCAACTAAAGTGCAGTAAATTAGAGTGTAATAAGCGACTAAAATACGTAATTATAGCCTATCATCACCCTCTGAAGGTAAACAATGACCTAACCTTAACACATACCATACTCTGGCTAGCTTTGGCAAAATTTTTGCAGTCCACAACAACGAAACAATCTGCTCCTAAAAACTCCAGTCTCCAAATCCATAGAACACAAAAATCACCATATCTGATCCCAACTCCACCGCCCAAATGTCTAACACATCTCTCAGACACAATCATCCCACGAGGAATACTTCGATAATTCTTCCATGCCACATAACCACATTTGAATGTGAGCTGTCGATCCACCAGGCGAGTACCGCAATACCAATGAAGCATCCATAAGTCAACACTCAGCGCACCTTCTAAAGTGTACCCTCTCCTCAAGCAATACCAAATAATAATAGCATTCATCTATACTTCTAAAATTGTCCATGTTATATAAGAATTCATGACCATCCCTTTAAAATTGAACTGTGACCTTGCAGATGCAAATCTCAATCCTGATTGGAAATTCCCTTACTCAAGTCATCCTATACACCAACCTCTGCAAGTCACATCTGATACACAAGTATGTTTCCAACTGAAACTAGTACCGCATAACCATGCAATCGAATTATCGATAGCAGACTCCCCAATAGGATCGAAGCCATAGAACAAAACAATTGATAACTC
>NW_017679956.1:10514-15040 GCF_001879085.1 Nicotiana attenuata | reverse complement strand
TTCATTAAGTGTCGAAATATAAAAGGGCCCTCTTTTATAAAACTCATGTTTACTTTAGTTATTCATGAAGTTAACAAAAGCATTTTCTAGAGAATAAGAATGCAGATTATTCTATAAGTCCTTAGAAATAAAGGCAAGAATAAACTAAATAGAAGTTCAAGATAGTAATGAGAAAACTTCTAAAATATTAAAAAGCTTAAGACTAAGTAAGAACTTAGTCGAAAAACTACGAATTGTTTATACATATTGCCCCATGAAAAGACTTGGGGACTTGCGTTTCCAAAATCAACCCGCAAATGAAGCTAAGGGTTTGATTACAATTTTCCAAAATAAACCCTCAAATGAAACCAAGGGTTTTAAACATAACCTTCCAAAACGGTACCTGCAAAAAAGAATTCAAAACGTTCAAATTTATCACTAGGAAGATGAGGGAACTGAAGAAGGTGCATCAACGGCAACGGGCTCAACTTGGACAGGTGCATCAACAGTTGTGGGTTGATCTTGACTCGCAGCAACAAGCACGACAGGGCTTGGAAGAGTTGGGATACCCATATCAACTTCAACATTCACGGAAGCATCGGCCGCAGGAGAAGGAAAATCTTGAGTTTGTTGAGCCTTCTCAATGGTTTCATTAACCTTAGCCAACTTAGACTCTAAGTTGAAATTTTCATGGCCAGCTTCAATCAGGGTATCACGGCTTGAGTTCAGAAACGCTCAACTTGCCTCAATAGCAGATTTCTCTTCAAGGGTCTCATAATCCCTTTCCCAATCAGCAATCTCATTCTTTAGCTCTTCATTTTCAGCCAGGGCAGAGTTGTAAGAAATTTGAAGAGAGGCATGGGAACTTTCTAAAGCACGCACCTTATCAGAAGAGACTCAAAGGTCTTCTTGTGCTTGAGTTAAGCTTTGCACGAGCTCCCTAGAGTAAGTCTTTTTTTGACTCAAGAGAACCTTCAACTCTCTGTTCTCTTCACTGGCCTTGGATAGTTGTTCTGAGAAGGAAGACTCGTGACGCTCTTTTTCTTTTTCTGTTTGGCTTAAGGAAGCTTTTGCAACTGCTAATTCTGAGGTTAAAGCTCGCACCTGCTGCTCTAAGGTACTCTTGCTCTCTAGTAAATCTTCCATGTCAATTTGTGCACTCTCAAATTGTTCCTTCCAATTGATCGCCTCCAACTGAGAATCATGTGCTACCTTCTCCAAGAGGGGAATTTTGTTCATCATTTCTGTGCCGATAAGATTGGCCTAAAAAAAAGGAAGGGGAATAAGAATCCCAAAGATAAATTTTTTTACAAAGTAAAGAAAGGAGAGAAGAAAAATACCTTCAAAGTGGCGTGCACGATATCATTCATTAGGGTCAGGGAACTATGGCTCTCCAGCTTTGCTCTTTCAGTTGGGCCAATTAAAGGCTCCAGCCATATATCTGCCTGACCTGACTTTCTCAAAAGGATGTTATCAGCAAGAACTTCAATAGTTACCCTCCTCATGGCGGCACTTCTACTTGAAGAGCCCACTTCCGTATGATGAACGATAGGAGGGGGAATTGTCAAAGGAGGAACGGTAGAAGAAGTGAAAACAGTAGAAGAATGAACAGAAACAGTTGGGGTTGGTACGGAAGAAATCATAGGCACGGGAGTTGAAAAAGAGGCTGAAAAAGAGGCTAGGGGAGTTTCATCTAAAACGGGCCCTAAACTTCCACTACCGAAGCCACTGATGAAAAGTTGTTCAATGGATTCACGAGTATCTAGGGGAGCTGCATCATCATCAGATACGGGGATTACCACCGGGGCTTCAGTAGGTTCGGTGAGAGAAACAGATTGGCGGGGGGATGTTTCAGCCTCATCATCAGAAATGATGCGTCTTCGAGCTCGAGGCCGTCTCACTAAAGAGCCCCTGTCATCCTCCTATTCTTCGGAATCTTCTTCTTCAACGGCTTTTCTCTTCGAAGAACCCAAGACTATTTCTTGAGCCCTTTCCAAAGAGATACGGGTTCCCGAAGAAGCACAAGAAGCCGCAACTGCCTCGGCAGTAACTCCTCGAATAGCAAATCCTGATAAAAAGATGGATTGAAATTAGAACCATAAAGAGAAACATATGTATGAAAGATGAAACAAAATAAGAAGCTCTTCCCATGAGTCTTTACTTTCCAACCAAAACGGTTAGAAAGTGTCTTCCAAGACCTCCCATCCATTGGTGCGGTCTTCAGTAATCTGTCTACCCAGCCACAGAAATTAGGAACATCTCCCACAACTCCCATGGTTGCTAAAAAAAGAAAAAAAAAGCAAAATTAGAAAAGATGATAAACTTAAAGTAAAAAGGCACGAACAAGATAAAAGACTTACGTGCAAAGTTCCACTTCTCAGGGAAGGGAACGTTATCTTCATCCACTAAGCCAGCAGTGGGGGCAGCAACAAATCGGGCATACCAGCCACGGTCATTGTCATCCTCAGGGCTCACCAAAACCCTCTTGCTCCTGGCTACTAGTGTGAAAACACCATTGCGGAAAAACCTAGGGGAGTAAAGATGAATTAGGTGAGGGAAAGTGAAGGGAACACCAGCAGAATTGGTTAAATGCCTTAAACAGGCAACAACCCTCCATATGATTGGGCCAATTTGACCCAAACAAACGTCGAAGAAACGACAAAAATCAAGAATGACTGGGTCAATAGCTGGTTTGAACCCTAAGGTGAAAGGGTATGTATAAACAAAAGAAAACCCCATCAAGTAAGAAGTGATTCTCTGATTTGGGTTAGGAATAATGATAGGAAAGTCATCACTCCAATGGCAATCTTTGCGAACTACAGGAGCCAAAATTTCTGTAATCTGAATGGGAAAAGTATCAGCACGATCTAAAGTAGAAACCTGATTCCTAAGAGATTCCCTGTCACGATAAAAGGACAATTCCGTAGGGACTATCTCTTCTACTAAAGGCTCACGTAATGGTTCAGAAGGTTCTTTACCCCTAGAGGAAGATTTTTGAGAAAGGGAACCTCTGGTTCTAGAAGAAGGACCAGAACTAGGAGATAAAATAGAAGAGCTTCGTGCAGATCCCGAACTTCAGTGCTTACCTCCCCTTCTGCCCCTGCTAAGAGCACTAGGGAAGGTATCAACAATGGAAGCCCTTCTAGGGTTAGGGTTCGACGAAGACATAATGAAAAAAGATGATACGAGGAAGAAACAAACAGAGATTTGAAAAATAAAGTGTTCAGTAAACTTTATGAAACAAAGACAAAGAAAGAAGTTATATTTATGATCAACCGTCAAAGGAAAAAGTGCAATGATGGAAGGGCCATAATAATGATAACTGACACTTCGTGAACAGAGAAGCCGAAAAGAAAGCCTAGATAAGTGCTGCAAAATTGCAGAACCAATAGGAAGGTGACACGTGTGAAACACATTAAATGGAAGTGACAATTGAAGCGTCAATTCTGTCACAGCATTAATGGTGACAAAAATTCCCGTTTTAATGAAATCCACTTCCCAAATATTCAATTAATGAATAAATGGCAAGTGGGGGGACTATCTGTATTGGGAAAAATTGAGTTTACATATTAAAAAAGTATGAAGATGACGTGTCATGACACGTAGGCTGGTCAAATAGTCAAAGAGTTACAATTAGCCAAGAGGCACGAGTGGTAATAGATGCGAGCAAAAGCAAAGGAAGAGGCACGGGCGGTTATTTAAAGGATTCAGTGCCCGTACCTATTCAAGAAATTTAAGTTCAATAATCAAGAAGAGTCAAGGGAATGAATCTGATAACATACGAGGGTCCAAATACAATATTTAATAAGCATTAAATGCTGAAAACGTTAGAGAATCTGTCTTAATAAATGTCATTTATTGCCCATAATAACCTTATTATGACAAAAGCAAGACACTTACATCCGAAATAGCTATAAAAGGAGAGTACTGAATAGTTGTAGGGACACGAAAAAATCATTTGAATATACTTTGGTTTACTTGTTTTATTCAATTATATTCTGGCTATCTGAATTGCTTTCTTTTATACATTCTTGCGATTATCAGTAACCCGTGTTCTTCTAAATTATAGCTTTAGCCAAAATTCCATTTTTTGGTTAAACAGGGTAACAAACACAAAAGTTCAATGACCATGGATAAAATTATCTCAATTAAACTCAACATCTTAATAGTTTGTGCATAACAATTTCAAAATCATTAGACTTGAGGATATTGGTAAAAATAACATCAAAGCCCATTATTTTGTTCGTAACATATGAATAAAAGAACACCTCGCAACAAATATATCGCTTTCAAGAAATTTCAGGTCTTCACGTGCTAAGTCAGAAAGGCTTTGATGATTCAAAATTCATAGTAAATAAATAAGGATGAAGGCACAGAGAGCAGCCCTCGGCCGCCTGATCATCTAATTCTCTCCAACACACGAGAACATAATTTGGTTTTCCCTATTTTCAATTTCCATTGTAGTAGCTTTCAAAAAAGCATTGAAAGACAAAAAAAAAAAAAAAAAAAAAAAAAAAAAAAAAAAAAAAAAAAAAAAAAAACCTTTG
>NW_017679956.1:1630-5962 GCF_001879085.1 Nicotiana attenuata | reverse complement strand
GAGGACTTCGAGAGGCGTAGGCCGGTTGGTGCAGCGCCCCTACATGGCAGCAGTTCTCCACTCTCTTTCTGGAGAAGTACGTACCGCAGTCTCACAGGGAGGAGTTGCGTCGTCAGTTCGGTCCGTTCGTTCGTGTCGGTAGGTTGTGCCTTGGGGCGTTCCTTCTATCTTCGAGGTATGGCTGGTACCTTTGTTTGTTTGGTTTTGATTCATTTACCGGGACACTGTTCGGGCACACTGAGCCCGAAGGGGCTCCCAGATGGTTGTCTTCGACCTTAATCTTCGACTGGTACTGGTTGTGGACGTCCGACCAGGTCGTGATCGGATATTCGATCACGTTTTGCTTCAACTGCTTTGAGGCCACCGAACTTTGTTCGTTCAGGCTCTGGGTGAAGGCCTGCACTACCCAGTCGTCAAAGACTGGCGGCAGATCCATCCGTTCCATTTGGAAGCGAGACACGAATTCCCACAGCATTTCGTTCTCCCTCTACTTAATCTTGAACATGTCAGACTGCCTTGTTGTTACCTTGATGGCGCCAGCATGCGCTCTTACGAAGGAGTCTGCTAACATAGCGAATGAATCTATGGAGTTGGGAGCCAAGTTGTGATACCACATCATGGCCCCCTTCGAAAGCGTTTCTTCGAATTTCTTCAGCAATATGGACTCGATCTCGTCATTCTTTATATCGTTGCCTTTTACTGCGCAGGTATAGGCGGTGACGTGCACGTTGGGATCGGTGGTACCGTTCTATTTAGGGAGTTCCGGCATTCTGAAATTTTTAGGAATGGGCTTCGGGGCCGCTTCCTCGGGGAACAACCTCTGTATGAATTTCTTCGAATCCAAATCTTATAGGACCGGGGGTGCTCCCGGGATATGATCCACTCTAGAGTTGTAGGTCTCAGCTTTTTTATTGTTAGCTGCAATCAGTTTCTCACCCGATTAGATCCTTGTGGTGAGATCCTCCAGCATCTTCTCTATGGCGGGGTCAACCACTGACCCGTTATTACTTGATCATTTGGGTATTTGCTCGGCGCGGGAAGCTGTCTCTGGTGCTGCTACACTAGGAGTCCTCGGATGGCTTTGCAACTGAGCAATGGCAAGTTGTTGTGCATGCAACGTTTCAAAATTAACATGAAGATTAACTTCCAGTTTTTCCCAGGTCAGGGTTTGTTGAGCTTTCTGTCGGCTGCTATGCTGCACGCTCCTATCGGTGTGAGAAGTTTTGTTGACTTGTTGTGCGACCTGTGAGTCCGTGTCTGCTAGAAACGGTCCGGGTGCATTATCAGGATTCTGTAGTGGTGCTCCGACAGCCGGGATAGCTACACCATTATCCTGAAATCAAAGGATCTTGGACAAGAAAAGTGTTAAAGACAATATGCATTTGTGTGATGAAACTAGCAAGAAAATAATCACTATTATTTTCAGCCCCACGGTGGGCGCCAAACTGTTTACCGTGAAAATGGTATTGATAATTAAATTTGTAAAATGGGATTCTAAAAATACGTGATCTATTCCCGAGCTAGTTGATGCTAATAATATGGAATTTAACGATGGAGCGCGAGCTAAAACGAGATAATGATCGAACCGAAGGGCCTGCTACCCGGATATAGGTTTGGCCGATGGGGACTTCGGGGTCGACTTCAGGGTCGAACTCGAGCTATCAGGGATAGTCGAGGATGGGATAACAGTTGAAGATATAATTAAATAAGGCTCTTTATAACCAAAACTAAGTTATATGATAAAGAACAGGTATAAAAGCGATGGATATCGAGGTATCCTCGGACCAGTGAGAGCGAAATGGTTAAGAAAGAAGAGAGAGAGAGATATCATTGCACTTATGGAGAAAATGAAGAAACATCAGTCCCTTACAAGGTGGTGTGGATTCCCCTTATATAGGAGAGGGAATACCATATAGTACAAAGTGCATTAAATGTAAAAGAATGGGGATGGGATGGCTAGGCATGGCACTAGTGCCTATTGACCCTAGCTGCTTGCCTCGGGGGTCCCCCGCCTTATTTCGGAGTCTCTGCAGGGTCGCGGATGATCCTCGAGGGAGGGGGCTCAATCGTGATCCCACAGTTGCGAGGTGCTGACATGACATCCCGAATGTACCCCAATGGCGGGAAATAAATCCCCCTGATTTCACCGTAAACAGTAATAACAATTAAATCTGATGGGTTAACAATCGGGGCCTCGAACTTGTCGATTCGGGGGCCTCGAGGTCGATTCCAGAGCTCGATTGTGAGCTATCGAGGGTGATCGAGGTACGACTAACTGTTATGATAAAATCAACAAAGGCTCTTTATGGCCAATGATAAGAAATAAATGATGAACAAATATGAAGATAATAAATAGAAGCATTAATATCAAGAGAATATGTTAGAGAGCAAAGAGAATGTTCATGTATATTTCGTGTGGAGCAGCTGAAGCAACAGGGCTTTACAAAGTGACAAGGATCCCCTTTATATAGGAGGGGAATCCCAATATAGTACAAAATGCATTAATTACAAAGATATGGAGATGAGACAACTAGATGACACTAGGCTCTGTCAGCACTGGCTGCGTGCCTTGGGAACTCCCCATTTCTACCATTACCGCGATCATTATTACTCTGAGGTCGAGTTTCGATGACCCTCGAGGGAGGATACTCGGCCGCGACCTCGAGCCTCTAGGTGATCTCCTGAGGCGCCTCGCTGACGAGAAATTGGACCCTTCGATTTCACCGTATACAGTTACTTACCTCAATCCGGGCAAAGCTCTACTCCAACAAGCAGTACAATACAATCAATATACACTAAAGGAATCAATTCCACACGAAAAAAATATGAATTTATAAGCCAAAATCCTAAATTGGCCAAAAACCGGACCCCGGGCCCACATCTCGAAATCCAAAAAAGTCACAAAAACCCAAAGCCATTCACTTACGAGTCTAACCATACAAAATTTACTCAAATTTGATAACAAAATCCCATCCAAAACCTCAAAAATCTAGTCCAACAACTCTTCCTCTTTTTCCCTAATTTTCCACCCAAAATCACAAATTAGATGATGGAATTAAAGGCATAATCATGGAATTTAACCAAAATTAGATAGGAATCACTTACCCTACCCGTGCAAGAATCTTTCAAAAAATCGCCTTCTACCGAGCTCCCAAATCTATTTTATGTTATGAACTAAAAACCCTCATTTTTGAATCTCATATTTTGCGCAGATATACCTTCATCGCGATCACGGAAGATGCCTCGCGATCGCGAAGCACAACTTAGCTTTCCCACAATTTAACCATACGCGAAAGCAGAATCCCCCATGCGAACGCGAAGAACTGACCCACAAACCTACACGAAAGTGAAACCTATCAAATCACGTCCGATTGACCTCAAATTTTTTCACACAAGTCATAATTGACACAACAAACCTACTCCAACTTCCAAAAATTGAATCCGAACCCGATATAAAAAAGTCCATGTTATGCCCCAACCTCGGGAGGCGCGATCGGCGCTCAATCGAGTGAACCCAACTGAGCAAGCCTTATCAAACACATCCTACCCAACTCAATGCGATTAATGGATCCGATCTCATTTAATTAAACAATAAAAGGGGTTGTACATTCAACATGGATAGCTTTTTTTATAACACAACCTTAAACCGTAGTTAGGCTTTCGTGATTTCATACAATTATAGTTTAGAAGAAAGCAAGGGTACAAAGTTACAACACGGTTCATTGACCTATACAACACCCGCACATAACCCACACAAACGTCTACGGAGCCTCTAAGGATACAAAAGACAATGATAACAACGTCGGAAACAAGGCCTCGGCTATACCTCAAGGTGGATATCTATAACAAAAGGTGTACAACATAACCCCCTTGAAGGAGAAAGGGGCTGACCAAGATTTTTGAGAATAGGATGCTCTGCTACACGCGATCGGCACTATCCGCTATGGAGCCACCTACATTCATTTAAAAAAATGTAGCGCCCCCGGCAAAAGAGACGTTAGTACCATGGAATAGTACCAGTATGTATAACTAAACACCATCATGTTTGAAAGAACAACCATACAGGAGTAAAGTGGAAATCGTAAAGACAGCAAAGTTTCAAATAAGCACCATGCCAACAATATAAGGAGGTTCACATGATTTTCACATAGTTTCTGAAATTTTAGATTGGAGCATCCCACACTGTTGCATCATTATCCATATTACCACAGCTTCCGTGAGCAGAGTCCGATAACGGCCCGATCGGCTAAGCCGTTTCCCCGAGACGTTACCATTATTTCATTCACACTTTCCAGTTTCAATCATCAATACATTACCACCATGTGTATATAT
>NW_017679956.1:0-685 GCF_001879085.1 Nicotiana attenuata | reverse complement strand
CGTCGCATAATGCAACCGCAGAACTGACCCCTTACGAAAATCCCCAAGGGGATTATGGCACGGACTATGCGGCCTGCATATTGATTATGCGATCTCATAATTGGCCGCATAGTTGACCTTAAATTGACCAACACACTGTTTAACTCTGCTGCAACTATGCGGTACGCATAGCTGTTATCCGACCGCATTCTCGACCGCAGAATCGCACTTTTCTGAAAAACATTATTTCTTGACTTTTTAATGCATAGATCAAGCCAAAGGGTCGCCGCGAAGAATTTTACAAATTTCCATCACGCATTCCTAACTCGGCACTACAAGCTCTCGGGTTTAGAGTAAAAATCTTTCACGGGCCTCACATTCTCCCCCACTTAGGATCATTCATCCTCGAATGAGGGTCAAGGCTCACTCATTAGCAATTTCTTATGCAATCTCAGTTTCTCACAATCATGGAATACCTCAACAGCTCCGAATTTGGCTAACTCCCTAAATTTCTAAAAATTTCGCCAGAGTTTCCTTTGTATCTAGGCCTATCCACCTGTCAGAGAGCCCCAAAAACATACCCTAACATCATATACATAATCCATAGACACAGCACAACCTGTACAATACTAACCATGGTCGCACAGGCAATCATATAACCAAAACGAAACAAAACAGTTTTACATAGATCAAATCAAGGATACAG
>NW_017679955.1:12065-15052 GCF_001879085.1 Nicotiana attenuata | reverse complement strand
TCATAAGGTTCAAAGTGGAGGCAGAAAGTGATTCACGTCGTGCCGCGACGTTAAATCAAGCGCTTGTTGGGAGGCAACCCTAGCTTTTATTTGCTTTTCTTTTATTATTTTTTTATTTTTTTAATTGTATTATTTTTGTAGTGTCAATTTTTTATTTTCTAGGAGCATGGAAAGCAAAGGTATTGGAAGGATGCAACAGCAAACCAAATGGTTGGAACTAAGTGTGAGGTACTCGCACGAAGGACCCAGCTTGGGAGAAGTCTGAGTACCCCATGAACTGCTAGTGCTTCGGCCTTTGGCCTACCAGGGAGTTTCTTTTACCCTCTTGTATGTATGGGTGTGCATTGGGGACAATACACAATTTTAAGTGTGGGGTGAGGAGATTCTCTGGGTGACTTTTCATGCTACTTTAGCTGTGTTCGTTTAATTAAATAATTTTTTTTTAAAAGATTGGACTTTTCCTGATGACGGATCTTCTAGATAGTTTTCTTGAGGGAAGTAAGTCTAAAGAAAATACCAAAAAGATTTTTTATTTTGTTTTAGGTAGTGTAGTAACTCCCCCTTGGTTTTTCTTTGGGCCACGGTTCTTTTCCAAGGGTTTTATTTGAACCGGGTGTAGTTAGTTTTTTATAAGGAATAAGAACCATTGGGTTGTGTTTTGAATTGAAGCAATATCTCTTGACTTTGTTATGCCTTGAGAATAGTGAGTACTTTGGTTGTGACGCTTGGGCTCAGTTTTTGACTCTTGTATAAGTACCTTAAATTGTATGATTTTAACTTTGCTTAACTGCTTTGACTAGAGTGTCTTGATGAATCCAATCCTGAGTGAGTTATGTGCCATGTGTGTGTGAGGTTTAGGTGTTATTCTGTGTGCATTTGATTCCTAGAACTTGCACCGTGTGTTTGCAAAGCGAAATAGTAGTGTTGTTCAGTCTTGGAAGTGATATAGGCATTTCTTTGTTGAGCCAGATATGTATATTTTACCCGCCTAATTATTATGTATCGTAGTTAACCCCTTTGAGCCTGTAATCCTGTTTCTTTGGCAACCACATTACAAGCCTTACCCATTTGTTTGAATTAACCATCTATTTGAACCATTGTAACCTCTCATGAGCACTTGAATTATTATGAACTATGTAAAAGTTAAAGTGTGGGGTGGTTGGTTTGGCTTTTGAGTGGAACTAATGAAATAAGGAGAAAGGTGCACTGTTTTGAAAAAGTAAGAGCTACTTGAATTGGAAAAAAAAATAGTTGGATTCTTGTGAAAAAAAATTCTTTGATAAGTGGTGGCTCTTGACGTAAGTGTGCTTAAAGAAGAATGGGGTAATTTACATTGATGTGAAGGTGGAGTTTGGTTTGACATAAGTATGGTGTTTGAATGTTAAAGTATATGTATTAAAGTTCTTAGGGAGGTGTAGTCACTCTTATATCTAAATGTATCCTACCCGTCCCGTAGCCTGCATTACAACCAAATAAAGTCCTAATTGATCCAAGATTGAATGAGCTCGATTAGTGGAGTAGTACACTACGGGCAAGCTTATGGTGCATCTTTTATGGCATATGAATGTTATTTCTGAGAGTGAGTGAATTCTTTCTATCTTGAGTTCCTAAGTGTTCTTAAATTTTATTGTGTGGAACTACTCTCTTGTGTTGTGTGAGGGCACTTGATTCATGAAGGAAAGGTAATGTCAATGACCTCTATATTAGAGTAAGTGGGTGAGTTGTGAATAACGTATGGTACTTGTGAGTCAAATTTTGAGGTGAAGATGTTACACTTTTGTGCTTAGTCTATTTTAAATACTCTTGGTGTGATGGTTAGGAGAATTGTTTAAAAAGGTCGTGTCTATAAAAAAAGTGTAGTTTGATTGCTCGAGGACGAGCAATGGTGTAAGTGTGGGGTGTTGATGATAGGCTATAATTGCGACCGCAGAACTGACCGCGGTAGAAATCGGAGAGCTTGGCCGCGGTCCTACCGCGTTTTGACCGCGGCCGCGCCCCTCCAGGCGTCAAAAAGAAGTCCTATTTCGCCCGGGACAAGTTTATTTCGGCCCTACACTATTCCAACTTGTATAAAAGGGTTCCTAAACCTATTTTGAAGGAGAGGGGAAATATTTTGGACACAAATTAGACCTAAGGAGGCGGAGAGACACTACTTTAGGGTTAGACAACACCCTCGGAGGCAAGAACACATTGGGAGCAAGGCGGAGAATTCTTCTACGAGTTTTTTCCTTCCTCTTCCTATTTTTCATTGTTGGTTATGACTTTTAGTATTGTAGTTTTACATACTATTATGAATAGCTAATTTGTTATCTAGAGTTTTGAAACCTTTTGTAGGATAAATTCTTGTTAGGTTTTTTTTATATAATTGAGCCATAGCTTTTCTCTATTTGTTCAACTACGTTTACATTGTGGTTGGTTGAAGAGCTCTCAATTAGCTGTGCCTATTTAGTATGCATAACTCGGGAGAGAGTGCATATTTAGGTAATTGTTAAACAACACCACTCCCAAAGTATATGAGGGATCAATAACCGAGGGTTTAAAGGCGGGATTAGGGATAACGAAGCCTTGGGTGCGATCTGAAGTGAGCTGTATTAAAAGCCAGCTAGCGTAGCTCGGGAGAGTGCGTCTAGTAAATTGTCGTAATTACTCGGGAGAGATTTACGGTAATAAGAGTGCTCATGATCGGTAGAGAATACTTAGGCGAAATTATAGAAGACATAGCGGGAAGGATTCCGACAATTGGGGAAATCATAACTCTAGACTCCTTAATCTTTTCTCTAACCCTCAGTATCGTTAGTTGTTAATTTTACTATTTTAATTTGTTAGTTAATTAGTTAAACAGAAGAATCTTAATATCTATAAGTTAGGAATTGTTCAAGCTTGTCTTCTTGGTGATAGTGAACAGCTGTAGCTAAACCTTAGTTCTCTGTGGATTCGACTCCGGACTTGTAAACCAGATTATATTTGCAGCGACCGCTTAGTCCTTT
>NW_017679955.1:2310-6821 GCF_001879085.1 Nicotiana attenuata | reverse complement strand
TTTTCGTTGGCTTCTATTGATGTTATTAAATTGTTTTGGTTAGATTTGAGTCGCTCGGAGGTCGATTCGCATGGAAATAGCTTTTTGGAGTACTGATCTTCGCGTTTTGAGGTAACATACCTAAACTTAGATTTGAGGGTAATTATTCCTGAAAACTATGTTATATGAGATGAGTTGGGGTGACACATATTCTAGGTGACGGGCGTGAGGGAGTGCACCAGAGTATTCATGATCCGAGTTGACTTTCGACTATTTCCGGAATTGTTTCGATATCATGTTTTGTTATATTCGTGTTTTCCCTACTCGTTTGATTACATGAGTTATAATTCATGTTAGAAATCATGTTTAGACTATGTGCTTACTTGGTTGAGACATAATGGGCTATTCCTGCTATTTTGAGTTGTTTTCCTTAACTGTATGTATATACCCAGTCATAATTGCTCATTTGCATATCATATCTCAGTCTCTGTGTACTACGTGTTAAATTCATCACATGCTATTTTTTTCCATATGTGACACTGATGGGCTGAGTTCTATGAGGTTGTGAACCCTTGTTACTTGAGAGGTTGTTGACTGATGTGGGCCGTAGAGCTGTGTTGTGCGTAATATTTGGATCAGGTTGTTGATATTTAGATCGGGTTTGTAACGATCCTGGCTAGTCATTTTGAGTATTGTAGCCTCGTTTCCCCATTTATGCTTATTCTATGTTCGTTTGTGGTTATGTGACTTGCCGGATAGTTGGTTTGGTTCCGGGGATGTTTCCGAATGCATGGGACACTTAGTCCTAAGGTTGGCAGCCTAAGTTGAAAGAGTTTATTGGATGTTGACTTGTATGTAAATGCCGCCGTAATGGAGTTTTGATGGTACCGATAGCTCCGTATGGTGATTTTGGAATTAGAAGTGTGTCCGGATATTAATTTGGAGGTCCGTAGGTAATTTTAGCTTTAATTGGCGAAAGTTGGAGAAGTTGAAGTTTAGTGAGTTAAGTTTGACTGACAGTTGACATTATAGTTATCGGGCTCGAATTTTGGTTCCGGAATTGGAATAGGTCTGAATGGTGCATCGCCCTATGCGGCGCGCTTGTGCAATTTTTATAGAACCAGTATCCTATTTCGCACAGGAAAAGGTGTTTTTGTCTGGGTCCTACCCTACTTAGTATAAATACAAGTAAACGTAATTTTGTGAACTTTTCACACATCTTAGACCTTAGGAAGCTAAGGAGGAGGTGGAGAAGCAAAAGCAATGGATTTCATCATTCAATCCTCACTCAAGACACGAGTTTGGATCGTTTCATGTTTTCCTTTAATCTAAACATTTTTATGATAAATTGCTCCATATTTATGGAGTAGTTCTCTTTAAGGTTTGATGGATTTGGTGTCTTGATACTTGTTTGTGGATATTGATTCTAATTTTATGTATTGAAATCGTTTGGGATGTTTTAACTATTGCATCTATATTTACTTGTTCATGTAATCGAGAGAGGCATAACTTGTGATATCTTTGCATTATATTTTGTCGGTTGAAATAATTAATTCATCTTAGTATCGACAGAGGCTAGTTGAATTGTTGATTAAACTTAGTTAGGAGGATAATCGAGAGAGGTTCTCCTAAAGACCAGTCTACTACGAATTCATGCATATCTTCATCGATCTTAAATAGATTCATCTTGTGAGGTTGAGACTAAATCGAGAGAGGAGTTTCTACCAAACAATTGAATTAATAGCCAAGTGAAGTGATGAGGGTGACTTTTTTTTTTAATTCAGACTTTCTTTGCCTAATAATCCAAGAAAAACTGAATATGACCGTTGGAACGCGCCCCCAACATTGAACTAATTTATCAACTTTCGATGCCTACTCTGATCAACTCCAGGCAGCTTTCAGCGAGTGGATATCATCAAAATGATCCTCCTGGTGGTGCGAATCCAGTAGGAGATCCATAAACGTCTTATGCTAACACGCTAGTCAGCCTGAGCCGGCAACAACCATTTCGACCACCGGAAATTTACAAGGGGAAACCTGCAGTTTTCTTCACGCCACAGGAAGAGGAGCAACTAGCTAATGTTTGTCGATGGACGGTAATCGGACAATTCTCTCATGGAAA
The DNA here is from genome assembly GCF_001879085.1 of Nicotiana attenuata. Taxonomy (NCBI): domain Eukaryota; kingdom Viridiplantae; phylum Streptophyta; class Magnoliopsida; order Solanales; family Solanaceae; genus Nicotiana; species Nicotiana attenuata. The sequence goes on along the minus strand of NW_017679955.1, from coordinate 4,720 downwards.
GCCTCTAATTGAAGATATTCGCACGGATTTCAATGCTAGATTTCTGATGAGAGGGGTTGTAAAAATAGGGTACTATGATGCCAAGCTCATCTTCATCGATTTTGCAGAAGAGGAGGACTTCAAAGGCTTTTACCATCATAGAGACAAAGTCACCATCATTGGAATGACTATGAGGCTCATGCGATGGACTAAGGACTTCAAACACGAAGAGGAAACTACTTTAGTTCCTGTTTGGGTTCTTCTTCCTGGGTTGAAATGGCACCAGTACCATTGGGATGCTCTGAAGAGAATAACCTCTCCTACATGTACCCTTCTTACCATAGATAAAGCCACTGCAGTTAAGTCTAGGCCCAATTTTGCTAAAGTGAAGATAGAAATAGACTTGGCTATGCAAAGACTTGATTCTGTGTGGGTAGGTAAGAAAGATGAGAATGGTGTTGGGGGTGGTGGTTTTTGGCAGAAGGTGGAGTATGCTTTTATTTTTGATTATTGCTTCAAATGTATGCATCAAGGTCACTCTGAGGATGTGTGCTATTCCGAGAACAACAAGGTTCAACAGACCAAATCGGATAAAAAAGCGCAGCCGTATAATAGAAATATTGATATGGCACAGGGTATAGAGCAACCTAAATATGGGAATGATAATACTTCTAATTTCTATGTTAAGGACAATGCTAATGTGATGAAGCCACATCATGTGCATTTGAATGCAAAGCCTTCCCTTAATATTACAAGGGACTCTGTTGTTGGGCATATAAATGCTAATAATGGTGCTAATATTTCTAAGTGTCACAGGCGTGTTTTATGTCACACAAAAATAGCCCGCGCGGCAGCCAAGTCTCAACTTGACTTCAGCCTGTTCCAACACATAGCCAAAATTTCAGTAACTTTGGACATAGAATATTTTAGGCAGCTTTTCAACGTATTAAGTTAGGACTGATTTTAGGCAACGAAAAATAGGTAAAGGGACAGAAAATATAGATGAACACAAGGCACAGTATACAGGAAACTCTTATCCCAACTTTGTATTTAACTCGAGCATAAAAAGAAACTCACACTCGAAGTACAATACCGTGTACAATGAAGATCCCTCTTGACCCGCACAAGACTAATCTTATCCTTAGATTGTTTTCACTCTTGAAAACCAGACTTAGGACTCCTTCCTAACTCAATTGTGTACTCTTACACGTTTTTCCCTCATCCCACAAAGAGAAAGGATGCTGTCCGTTTATAACACATGAACTAGCCCCATTTTCTTACAATAGTTGCCTTAGACATTTGTCCCAAATTACCCACTATTTTAGCCTAATTGTACTTGACAACCCGCAACTACCAGGATCATGTAAATTATGGCTAATAATAATGGAAAACATAGCCTTAAAACGTGCTAACACTCCTGCCAGCATTTTAGCAAAGCTCAACTGCTGCCCATGTGCACAGCATGTGTCGTAACCGCCCTCGACTTAGTCAATATGAAGCTTGGTGCCCATTTTCGTGCCTTGACTTGAATCAGCCACCAATGCCATTGTATCCAGCTGCATTGTGCCACATTTTGCCTATGCCATTGCCCACGAACATGGCCCTTCGCCGCGCCCCAATGCCATAACAAGTCTGTCCCGCGCACTGCCTTCCGTTGCACTTTAGCATGCCTTTGCCATTATATTTTTTCCTTGCGTTGGCATCACTGCCTCATGCCTTGATTCCTTTGCCATGATCAAGTGTCACCCTCAGCCTGCAACTCATTGTCAAACCCTTGCCAAGCTTCCTCACCTCCGTATAAGCCTTGGCCATCACTTGCCCGTTTCCCTTTTGGACTTGGTGCTACTTCGTGCACCTTCCTTTGCAGCACTCTTGTTGCCTCATGAAAACACTCTTGTTCTCAAGTCGATCTCACAATGGCAGAGGTCTAACACTAAGGAACCTAAAAGGACTCTACAACCACATAATAAAAATCCAATTGACAGGAAGGCTATTTCTAAGAGACAGAGAATACAAAATGGTCTTAGAACAAAAACAAATGATATGGGTGTGTCGCGCCCCCTTTATCTCGCGAAATCGGATTTCGACATTTTTGGAACAATTCCTTTCCTTTTAAAATTGGGTAAAGGATTTGAAGAGTCGCCACCTAACGGATTGAGGTGCGTTAGGGCACCTAACCAAATAACTCATGAAACCAAATAACTCATGAAATATTAGGCTCTACTCGACCCATGTACCCAACTCAGGCTGCACTGCCCTCCAGAAATGCGAGGTAAATTGTGTACCTCGGTCATAAATGATAGACACGGGCACACCATGAAAACGAACGATCTCACGGATATAGATCTTTGCCAACCGCTCCGAAGAATAGGAAACCGCCACAGGAATTAAATGCACCGACTTAGTCAGCCTATCCACAATAACCCATACT
>NW_017679955.1:0-807 GCF_001879085.1 Nicotiana attenuata | reverse complement strand
GCCAAAATCAATGCGAAATTCAATATCCCTGTCGAGTGGAATCCCCAACAGGTCTGCAGGAAAAAACTCTGTGAACTCCCGAACAATTGGCACAGAATCTATACAAGGAACCTCAGTACTAGATACGCGAACATAAGCCAAATAAGCCAAACACCCCTTCTCGACCATACGCCGAGCCTTCATATAAGAAATAACCCTGCTGGTAGAATGACCAGGAGTCCCTCTCCACTCTAATCGAGGCAACCCCGTAAATGCTAAGGTCATAGTCTTGGCGTGATAGTCCAATATAGCATGATAAGGTGATAGCCAATCCGTTCCCAAAATGACATCGAAATCAACCATATCGAGAAGTAGGAGATCTACGCTGGTCTCAAGACCCCCAATAACAACCACACACGAACAATAGACACGATCTAAAACAATAGAATCCCCCATAGGTGTGGACACATACGCGGGAGCACTCAAAGAATCACGAGCCACAACCAAATATAAAGAAAAATAAGATGACACATAGGAGTATGTAGACCTTGGATCAAATAGAATTGAAGCATCTCTACTACAAACCAAAATAGTACCTGTGATAACTGCATCGGAGGGCTTAGCCTCAGGCCTGGCTGGGAAAGCATAACATTGGGGCTGTGCCCCACTACCCTGAACCATATCCCTAGGATGACCTCCTGCTGGCTGGCCTTCACCTCTAGCGACCTGGCCTCCACCTCTAACAGCCTGACCTCCACCTCTAGCGGGTTGACCCCTACCTCTGGCTCCCTGACCCCTACCTCTAACTGGCTGGTTAGACTGTACCAG
>NW_017679954.1:1176-15053 GCF_001879085.1 Nicotiana attenuata | reverse complement strand
AATACATTGCTAGGCAAGCCCGACCTTTCAACATAAATCTTAACATTTAATGATTCATAAATTCGAAACACAGATATTAATTGCTAAACCATTTTATCGATAGTCTAGAAATACTGAATAATATACGGAAGTCTAACCAAGTACTAAAACATAAACCCCAAACAGGATCCGGTGTCACGAACATGAGCCTCTAAAACAGAGTGTCATCTTAGAACAAGTCTGTCTAAGAAAAAGATAATAAGGGAAAGATAGGGATAGGAAGGAAGGATCAAGGCTGCGAACGCCATGCAGCTACCTTGATGCTCCCGAATAATGCTGCTCAGCTAAACAGGTCCTCCCTCAGCCTGTGATGTACCTAGTTCTGCACACAAGGTGCAGGGAGTACAGTGAGTACTCCAACTCAGTGAGTAATAAACACAAATAATGGCTGAAGATAAGAAATCACTGAAAAACACAAGGTAAACTATAACTAGCAGTACCAAACCTTTATCAGTAAAACCAACAGGTCAATGAATTAATAGTACAGAAAGAACCATGACAGGTAAAACAGATGAGTAATAATGCATGAATGCAATGCAATGCATATACCGGTACACTCAGGTATCCACTGCGGCGTGCAGCCCGATCCAACCATATATTTATCGTCGACGGCGCTCACTGGGGGTGTGTACAGACTTCGGAGGGGCTCTTACAGCCCAAGAAATAATCAAGCCATCTCGTGGCACCAACCAGGCCCTCGGCCTCAATGTCAATATAATACCGCTGCGGCGTGCAGCCCGAGCCATCCATATATTTCCAGAATCACTATAAGCCCCTCGGGCATTTTTTTAAATCATTAATTCACAGCCCAACATATCATTTAAAATATCATTTAAGTTTTCAATTCTGGAAAAGGGGCTGAATTCGCAAAATAGTACTTAAAACCTTGGAATGAGGTTGAGCAATATGCAAAGTATGCAAAAATCAGTGATATCAATCCCTGAAGGATTCACATAGTCAGCACGAAGCCCAAATACAACAGTCAAATCCAAGTAACGATGATTTCCAATAAATTCTAGTAGAAGAACACAGTAAAAACATCACCGGGACGGACCAAGTCACAATCCCTAATAACAAACGACCCCGCAATCATTATAGAGCGCGTGCCTCGCCTCAATATAGCGTTACGATGTGAAATTCGGGGTTTCAAACCCTCAGTTCATCATTTACACCTATTACTCACCTCAAGCCGGCCCAAAGTCTGGCTCGCTATGCCTTTTCCTCTCGAATCGACCTCCTCGCGCGTCGAATCTGATCAAAACCAAAACGAATACGTCACAATATACTAAGGGAATATAACCCAATCAAAAATACTCGAAAAATATCAAAAATCACGAAGTTGGCAAAACCCGAGCCCCGGGCCCATTTCTCAAAAAAATATAAAATTCACATCACCGGATTCCTTATCTCGCCACGAGTCTATTCATATCAAATTTACCAAAATCCGAGCTCAAATGCTCCCTCAAACCTCAAATTTTCATTCTCTTAAGTTCAAGCCCTAAACCACCATTTTTGACCTTAATTCCTTGAGTTTTCAGTCAAATTTCATGTATTTGCATGATAAAATCGTGTTCTAGGTTCAAGGATGCTTACCTGATCGAAGTCCTTGAATTCCCTCTTCAAAATCGCTCAAGAACACCCCAAGTCCGAAGTTAAAAATGTGTTCTGTAAAAATTTCACGAAGGAATTAAAACCACCTTCTGAGCAGTTATTTTCGCTTCTGCGATACCTGTGTCGCTTCTGCGACACCGCTTTTGCGGTTCTCTTTCCGCTTCTGCGGTTCCTTCAACCTTGCCCAGGACCGCTTCTGCGGTCAACCGCTCGCACAAGCGAGACCGCTTCTGCGGAACTCCCCCCAGGCTCCACTTTCGCTTCTGCGATTATACCTTCGCTTCTGCGGAACCGCTTCTGCGGTCCATTTCCGCAGAAGCGGAAATACCAGATACCAGCAATATTTAAACATGCAACAACTCCAAAACTCTCCGTTTAACCACCCGAACTCACCCCGAGGCCCCCGGGACCTCAACCAAAAACACAAACATGATCCAATACCTTATTCAAACTTGCTCCAATCATCAAAACACCTCAAACAACACTAAAACCATCATTTCTCATCGAATTCAAGCCTAAGTTCTTCCAAAACTTCCGAAACATGCTTTCGATCAAAAACCCATCCAAAACACCACCGAATGACCTGAAATTTTGCACACACATCCCAAATCACCTAACGAAGCTACTGCAACTCTCGGAATTCCATTCCGACCCCCGGATCAATATCTCACCTATTGACCGGAATTCGCCAAAATCCTAACTTTGCCAATTCAAGCCTAATTCTACTCCAGACCTCAAAAATCACTTTTGATCACACTCCTAAGTCACAAATCATCCCCCGAAGCTAACCAAATCATCGGAACTCAAATCCGAGCCCTCTAACACAAAAGTCAACGTCCGGTTGACTTTTCCAAAACAGGCCTTCCTTAAAGAGACTTAAATGTCTCCTTTCCTTCCATAACCAATTCAAATCAACTCCAACACATTTAATACTGATACTGAAACATAAGGAAATAGAAAATGGGGAAGACGGGGCGGTAACACACGTGACGACGGGTTGGGTCGTCACATCCTCCCCAACTTAAACAAACGCTCGTCCTCGAGCAAGTCAAGAAACATACCTGATGACTCAAATAGGTGAGGATACCTGCTCCGCATCTCCTGCTCGGTCTCCCAGGTAGCCTCCTCCACGGGCCGACCTCTCCACTGCACCTTCACCGAAGCTATATCCTTTGATCTCAACTTTCGAACCTGACGACCCAAAATAGCCACTGGCTCTACATCATAGGTCAAATCATCATCCAACTGAACCGTGCTGAAGTCCAACACATAAGACGGGTCCCCAACATACTTCCGGAGCATGGAAACATGGAATACCGGATGAACCCCCGACAAACTGGGTGGCAACGCAAGCATATAAGCCACCTCCCCAATCCTCCTAAGTATCTCGAAAGGCCCAATGAACCGCGGACTCAATTTCCCCTTCTTACCAAACCTCATAACGCCCTTCATGGGCGAAACCTTCAACAAGACCTTCTCGCCCACCATATAGGATACATCTCGAACCTTCCGGTCCGCATAACTTTTCTGACGCGACTGAGCTGTACGAAGTCTCTCCTGGATCACTTTCACCTTCTCTAAGGCATCCTGGACCAACTCTGTCCCCAATAGTCTAGCCTCGCCGGGCTCAAACCAACCAACCGGAGATCTACACCGTCTCCCATATAAGGCCTCATACGGCGCCATCTGGATACTGGATTGATAGCTGTTGTTGTAAGCAAACTCTGCAAGTGGCAAGAACTCAGCCCAAGAACCTCCAAAATCAATAACACAGGCACGCAACATGTCCTCCAATATCTGGATAGTACGCTCGGACTGCCCGTCCGTCTGAGGATGAAACGCTGTGCTCAACTCCACCTGTGTACCCAACTCCCGCTGAAAAGTCCTCCAAAACTGGGAAGTAAACTGAGTACCCCTATCTGAGATAATAGAAACTGGGACCCCATGCAACCGAACAATCTCCCAGATGAAAATCCCTGCCAGCCGCTCCGAAGAATAGGTAGTACACACCGGAATGAAGTGAGCGGACTTGGTCAGCCGATCCACAATCACCGAAATCGAATCAAACTTCCTCGAGGTACGAGGGAGACCACTCACAAAATCCATAGTAATCCTCTCCCACTTCCACTCTGGAATATCCATCCGCTGAAGTACACCACCCGGCTTCTGATGCTCATATTTCACCTGCTGACAGTTGAGACACCAAGCTACATAACTACAATATCTTTCTTCATTCTCCTCCACCAGTAGTGCTGCCTCAAATCCTGATACATCTTCGCGGCACCCGGATGAATAGAATACCACGAGCTGTGGGCCTCCTCTAATATCAACTCCCGAAGCCCATACACATTGGGCACGCAAATCCGGCCCTGCATCCTCAACACGCCATCATCATCAATAGACACATCTCTGGCATCACCATGCTGGACCCTGTCCTTGAGGACAAGCAAATGCGGATCATCATACTGGCGCTCTCTTATTCGGTCATACAAGGAAGACCGAGAAACCACACAAGCCAACACCCGACTAGACTCCGAAATATCTAACCTCACCATCTGATTGGATAAAGCCTGGACATCAACTGCAAAGGGCCTCTGCCCAACTGGAATATACGCCAAACTACCCATACTAACCGCCTTCCGGCTCAAAGCATCAGCCACCACATTGGCCTTCCCCGGATGATACAAAATGGTAATATCATAGTCCTTGAGTAACTCAAGCACCTCCGCTGCCTCAAATTAAGATCCTTCTGCTTGAACAAATGCTGAAAACTACGATGATCAGTAAATACCTCACAAGATACAACATATAAGTAGTGCCTCCAAATCTTCAAAGCATGAACTATAGCAGCCAACTCCAAATCATGAACAGGGTAGTTCTTCTCATGAGGCTTCAACTGACGAGAAGCATATGCAATAACTCTACCCTCCTGCATCAACACACATCTGATCCCAACTCTCGAAGCATCACAATATACAGTGTAAGAACCTGAAGCTGATGGCAATACCAATACTCGAGCTGTGGTCAAAGCTGTCTTGAGCTTCTGAAAACTCTCCTCGCACTCGTCCGACCATACAAATGGTGCACCCTTCTGTGTCAACTTGGTCAAAGGCGAAGCAATAAATGAAAAACCCTAGACGAACCGGCGATAATACCCGCCAAACCGAGGAAACTCTGAATCTCTGTGACTGAAGACGGTCTAGGCCAATTCTGAACCACCTCTATCTTCTTTGGATCAACCTGAATACCATCACTGGACACCACGTGCCCCAGGAAAGCCACAGACCCAAGCCAAAACTCACACTTGGAGAACTTTGCATAAAGCTTCTCCTCCCTCAACCCCTGTAATACCACTCTCAAATGCTGGGCATGCTCCTCCTGGCTACGCGAGTACACCAGGATATCATCAATAAAAACAATCACAAATGAATACAGATACGGCCGAAATACACTGTTCATCAAATGCATGAACACGACTGGGGCATTAGTCAGCCCAAAAGACATAACCAGAAACTCATAGTGCCCATATCTAGTCTGAAAGCAGTCTTCACAACATCTAAATCCCTAATCTTCAGCTGATGAGAGCCTGAACGGAGATCAATCTTAGAGAATACCCTTGCCCCCTGAAGCTGGTCAAACAAATCATCAATACGAGGCAAGGGATACTTGTTCTTCACTGTCACCTTGTTCAACTGTCTGTAATCAATGCACATCCTCATTGTGCCATCCTTCTTCTTCACAAATAGACCGACCCCACGGTGACACACTAGGACGAATAAACCCCTTATCTAGGAGTTCCTGAAACTGATCCTTTAGTTCTTTCAACTCCGCTGGTGCCATGCGATACAGAGGAATAGAAATGGGCTGAGTGCCCGGCACCAGATCAATACCAAAATCAATGTCCCTGTCCGGTGGCATGCCCGGCAGGTCTGCTGGAAACACATCAGGAAACTCCCTCACAACGGGAACAGAATCAAGACTAGGAGTCTCAGCCCCAACATCTCTCACAAAAGCCAAATACGAAAGACAACCCTTCCCAACCATACGCTGGGCCTTTAAGAAAGAAATAACCCTGCTAGGAACATAATCAGTCACACCACGCCACTCAATACGCGGAACACCCAGCATAGCCAAAGTAACTGTCTTAGCATGACAGTCCAGAATAGCATGGAACAGAGATAACCAGTCCATGCCCAAAATAACATCAAAATCTACCTTGCTCAACAGCAACAAATCAACTCAGGTCTCCAGACCCTCAATAGTCACCAGACAAGACCGATACACATGGTCTACAACAATAGTATCACCCACCGGGGTAGATACATGCACAGGTAAAGCAAGACACCCACGGGTCGTACCCAGATGATGGGAAAAATATGAAGACACATAAGAATAGGTAGAACCGGGATCAAACAAAACAGAGGCATCCCTGTGGCAGACTGAGATAATATAACAGCATCTGATGCAATGGCATCCCTCCTGTCTGGGAGAGCATAGAATCGAGCTTGGCCACCGCCAGACCGGTCTCCACCCCTGGGACGGCCCGTGGCTGCCTGGCCCCCACCCCTACCCGACTGGGAGGGTGCTGAAATAGATGGAGTAGAAGACGAGGGCTGATCCCTCTGCTGAAACCAACCACCACGATGTCGAGGATACTACCTCTTCATATGGACAAACTCATCGCACTCGTAGCAACTGCCTGGTGCTGGAGAAGGGGACTGAAGGGAACCCCTCACTGCAGAAGAACCCTGGGCTGAAGAGGCATGAGAAGAGCTCTGCGCTGGAAGGGCACTAAGTGAAGGCTGGCCCTGCTGGAATCCCTGATGACCACGGCCTGAAGAAGCCCCACTATACTCTGGGTGAGCTGACTGAGGAGGCCTGAAGGAACGACCTCTACCACGTTGGAGCTGGCCCCTAGACGGAGCACTACTGAAACTGCCTGACCCTCGAGGCCTCTTGGCCTCCCTCTCCTCACGCTCCCTACGGCGAACCGTCTCAATATCACGAGCAACGTCAACTACCGCCTCGAACGAGGCACCCAAAACCCTCTCTATGGTCATCAAAATGCGAAGCGAATAGTTGAGGCCATCCACGAACCTCCTAATCCTCTCCCGATCTGTCGGGATCATCCAAGTGGCATGACGAGCTAGCTATGAAAATCTCATCTCGTACTGGATCACACACATGTCCCCCTGAGTCAACCACTCGATCTGACGACGCAGCTCCTCCCTGCGAGACTGCGGTACATACTTCTCCAGAAAGAGGTGGAGAACTGCTGCCATGTAAGGGGCGCTGCACCAACAGGCCTACGCCTCTCAAATCCTCCCACCATGTAAATGCAGCCCCTGAGAACTGGAAAGTAGTAAAAGACACTCCACTCGACTCCAAAATCCCTGCGGTGCGAAGCATACGCTGACACTTGTCAAGAAAACCCTGGGCGTCCTCGCTCTCAGCACCACTGAATGCCGGAGGCTGGAGCCTACCAAACCTCTCAAGACGACGCTGCTTATCGTCTGGCACAGCTGGAACCACATAGTCTGGAGCTGGTGCAACTGGTGCAACTGGAGCAACTGGGGCTGCTCCCGATGTCTGTAATCCTTGAACAACCTGCTCAGGTGTGCGAGCAGTGGGGGTCTGATTGCCTCCCCCGGTCTATGAAGTAGCTGCTGCAGAGTTGGCTGAGACTGCCTAGGCCAGGCCAGTGCAAACTGATAGTATCTGAGCCAAGGCCTCCTGGAGACCTGGAATCACAATGGGCACTGCTGGTGCCTGCACAGGTGTTGCTGGAGCATCTACAGCTGGAGGCTGGTCCTGAACTGGGGCAGTTGGTGGATCAACAGATGCTGCCCTCGCTGGTCTGCCTCATCCACGACCACGACCACATCCACGGCCTCTGGTGGGTGGTACTGGTGGTCGTCCGTCACGTCCGGTAGCACGAGTCCTCGCCATCTGCGAGAGAATAGAATACAGAAGTTTAGTTCTCGGACCAACAAAGTCGCACGACAAGAATTTCAAGAATATGAAGTTTTTCCTAAAGGTTCTGCACCCTCTCGAGGATAAATAGACGTCTCCGTACCGATCCGCGAGACTCTACTAAACCGGCTCATAATACGCGAGACCAAGTAACCTAGGCTCTGATACCAACTTGTCACGACCCAACCCCCGATCGTGATGGCGCCCAACACATTGCTAGACAAGCCCGACCTTTCAACAATAATCCCAACATTTGATGATTCATGAATTCAAACACAGTTATTAGTTACTAAGCCATATTATCAAAAGTCTAGGAATACTGATTAATATATGAAAGTCTAACAAGGTACTGAAACATAAGCCCAAACAGGATCCGGTGTCACGAACATGAGCCTCTAATACAGAGTGTCATCCTACAACAAGTCTGCCTAAGAAAAACAGAATAGGGAAAAAATATAGGGATAGGAGGGAAGGATCAAGGCTGCGAACGCCATGCAGCTACCTTGATACTCCCGAATACTGCTGATCCGCTAAACAGGTCCTCCCTCAGCCTGTGATGCACCTAGATCTGCACACAAGGTGCAGGGAGTAAAGTGAGTACTCCGACTCAGTGAGTAATAAACATAAATAATGGCTGAAGATGAGAAATCACTGAAAAACACGCAAACTATAACTGGCAGTACCAAACCCTTAACAGTAAAACCAACAAGTCAATGAAATAATAGTACAGAAAGAACCATGACAGGTAAAACAGGTAAGTAATAATGCATGAATGCAATGCAATGCATATGCCGTTACACTCAGGTACCCACTGCGGCGTGCAGCCCGAGCCAACCATATATTTATCGTCGACGGCGCTCATTGGGGGTGTGTACAGACTCCGGAGGGGCTCCTACAGCCCAAGCGCAAATAATCAAGCCATCTCGTGGCACCAACTAGGCCCTCGGCCTCAATATCAATATAATACTGCTGCGGCTTGCAGCCCGAGCCATCCATATATCCAGAAACCACTATAAGCCCCTCGGGCACTTTTAAATCAGTAATTTACAGCCCAAAATATCATTTAAAATATCATTTGAGTTTTCAAATCTGGGAAAAAGGGGCTGAGTTTGCAAAATAATACTTAAAACCTTGGAATGAGGTTAAACAATATGCAAAGTATGCAAAATCAATGATATCAATCCCTGAAGGATTCAAATAGTCGGCACGAAGCCTAATTATAATAGTCAAATCCAGATAACGATGAATTCCAAAAAATTCTATTAGCGAAACATAGTAAAAGCATCGCCGGGACGGACCAAGTCACAATCCCCAACAACAAACAACCGCGCACTCGTCATGGAGCGCGTGCCTCGCCTCAATATAGCGTTACGATGTGAAATTTCGGGGTTTCAAACCGTCAGATCATCATTTACACCTATTACTCACCTCAAGCCGACCCAAAGTCTAGCTCGCTATGCCTTTTCCTCTCGAATCGACCTCCTCGCACGTCGAATCGGAGCAAAACCACAAGGAATACGTTACAATAGGCAAAGGAAACATAACCCAATCGAAAAGACTCGAAAAACATCGAAAATCACGAAGTTGGTAAAACCCGAGCCCCGGGCCCACTTCCCGAAAAATTACAAAATTCACACCTCCGGATTCCTCGTCTCGCCACGAGTCCATACATATCAAATTTACCAAAATCGGAGTCCATTTGACCCTTTAATTTCCATTTTTTAATTACCAATTTTCAAGCCCTAGCTTTACCCCCTTTGATGAATTTCAACCAATTTCCATGTTAGATTTATCATAATCTCTTGTATTTATGCCAAGGGACTTACCTCCAATCGATTCCTAGTCAAAACTCTCTTTAATTCTCGCCAAAAGATCTCAAGGTCGCCCAACAACGGTGGAAAATATCCCATGCTCGCGGATGAAATATTCAATAAAAACCCTTTTGCCCAGGCCAATTTTCGCTTCTGCGGTCCCGCTTCCGCCTATGCGGGACCGCTTCTGCGGCCATATCCCCGCTTCTACGGATATTCATTAAAAGTACAAAACCGCTTCTGCGGCTAAATTTCCACTTCCCCGGAACTTCCTCTCAAGATCAAAATCGCTTCTGCGATTACCCGTCCGCTTCTGCGGACCCGCTGATGCGAATGATGTTCCGCTTCTGCTGAACTACCTTACCAAACCATGCACCGCTTCTGCGGTAAGAGCCTCCGCTTCTGCGGTCCAAGACCCGCAGAAGCGAAAATACCAGTTGCAGCAACTCTTCAGCAATATGCAACTCCAAAACTCCCCGTTTAACCATCCGAACTCACCCCGAGGCCCCCGGGACCTCAACCAAAAGCACAGACATGGTCCTATACCCTATTCAAACTTGTTCCAATCCTAAAAACACATCCAACAACACAAAAATCCTCACTTCTCATCAATTTCAAGCCTAAGTTCTTCAAATTCTCCCGAAACTCGCATTCGATCAAAAACCCAACCAAATCACCTTCGAATCATCTGAAATTTTGCACGTACATCCAAAATCACCTAACGAAGCTACTGCAACACTCGGAATTTCATTCTGACCCCCGGATCAAAATCTCACCTACCAACCGGAATTCGTTAAAATACTAATTTCGCCAATTCAAGCCTAATTCTACAGCGGACCTCCAAAATCAATTCCGATCGCACTACTAAGTCACAAATCATCCCCCGAAGCTAGCCGAATCACCGAAAATCACATCCGAGCCCTCTAACTAAATAGTCAATCTCCGGTTGACTTTTCCAAAACAAGCCTTCCTTAAAGAGACTAAGTATCTCATTTTCTACCAAAACCAAACCAATTCAACTCTAACACCCAATTGCCAATAATGAAACATGAAGGAGCGTAAAATGGGGAAAACGGGGCGGTAACACATGAGACGACGGGTCGGGTCGTCACAAATAATGCTTCTACATTTATGCTTGTTAATTCTCATATTGTGCCTTCTTCTAGTGTTACTGCTAATGATCATGAAAGTAACCTTAGAAGAAGCAAGAGGCGTAGAATTGAAGCTAGCTTTGGTCCAGACTTTATTACTACTTTCTCGACTGAAAATATTGATCTTGATGTTTTGAGTGATGAATTAGTGTCAATCTGTTTAATAGAAGAAGACCCTAAGACATACAGTGAAGCAATGAGGTCAATAGATGCTAGTTTTTGGAAAGAGGCCATTAAAAGTGAATTAGACTCTATAGTTTCTAATCATACTTGGGACTTGTCTGATTTTCCTAAAGGTTGTAAACCCATAAGTAGCAAGTGGCTATTTAAGAAGAAATTAAGACCTAACGGTACAATTGAGAAATATAAGGCTAGACTAGTTATTAGGGGTTTTAATAAAAAGAAAGACATTGATTACTTTGATACATATTCTCCTGTGACTAAGATAGCGACTATTAGAACTCTTGTTGCTGTAGCCGTTATTCATAATTTAGTAATACATCAAATGGATGTTAAAACGGCTTTCCTAAATGGTGATTTAGCGGAAGAGATCTATATGTCTCAGCCTGAGGGATTTATGATCCAAGGACAGGAGAATAAAGTATGCAAATTGAGAAAGTCTTTGTATGGTCTAAAGGAGGCACCTAAGCAATGGTATGAAAAGTTTAATAGCACATTAGTGAATAATGGTTTTGTTGTTAATGCATGTGATACTTGTGTTTATTCCAAGATGATAGGATCAGATTGTGTTATTATATGTTTGTATGTGGATGACATGTTAATCTTTCGCCCTAATATGAATGTTGTTAATGAGACTGAGAATTTTTTGTCTTCTAAATTTGAAATGAAAGATCTTGGAGAAGCAGATGTGATTTTAGGGGTTAAAATCAAAAGAACTTCTAATGGTTTTTCATTGTCTCAATCTCATTATATTGAGAAAATGTTGAATAGGTTTAATTGTTTTGATGTAGCTGATAAGTTAGGATTTTAACATGATTATACCCCCTTCTTGCTATTGCTCTTGTTACAAATTACCACAAAGTAGTCCCAAAATGCTTACAAGTTGCGCTTGATTGCAGGTTTGAGCGACAAGATGACAAATGTCAAAGATCGGCTCAAAACGGAGTGAAACCTGCCAAGTGTCAAAAACCAAGGGAAGTGGGGAACAGGAAGACCTAGCGCGGACCGCACTGATATGCCACGCGGCCGCGCTAGGAGATTCAGAGACTGGCTAATTCAAGGGTATTCCGCCCGACCGCGCTCCATTTCTACGCGGTATGCGCCAGTCATGTTTAGAGACGACAAATGCAAGACAAAGTCCCACACGGCCGCGCTACATTTTTACGCGGTCCGCGTGGATGAGATTCAGAGAGTTGGAGTTTTGGCCAAATCTAGCCACGCGGCCGCGCTGCATTTCTACGCGGTCCGCGCCAGTCTTCCACCGGGGCCGCGTTACATTTCTGTACGGTCCGCGGTCCCAACTTTAGAGAGCAGATTTCAAGAACCCAAGAGCCAACGCGGCCGCGCTACCTTTTTGCGCGGTCCGCGCTGACCTCGCAGGGGTATTTTTGTCCAATTTTTCCAGCCCGGTATAAATAGGACATTTTACCATTTTTAGGTCATGTTTTAGCTTCTGAACGAAGGCTACGCTCGTGAGACGTGTTGTGTAGCATATTTTGGCATTTTTACTCTTGAATATCGTAGATTCTAATTAGTAATCAATTAACATGTTCATTTCATCATCTATTTCTACTGTTTCTTCTTTAATTATGTCTAGCTAAACCTATTAGCTAGGGTTGTGGCTCAACCCTAGTGTGGGTAGTTAATGGGTGTTGCATTCTAGGGTGAGATTGAGATTGGGTATTTGTTATTTGGGTTAATTTTGTGTTTCAATCTAGAATTTGTAGTTGCAAACATGAATTCAAGCTTAGTGGGTTTAACTCTTCTTGAGAAAGAGAGTCATCTGACCCTAAAAGTTGACCTAACAAGGAATTGGGATGGACCCATGAGAATGGTAGTCCCAATTAACGGGTTAAACCTTGAAAGAGTAAATACCCTACTTGAGCCCTAGTTGCTTGGTCTAATTGGCCTACCTAATTGGTCTCGAGAGAGTCAATTGGGCAAAATCATTCTATCTACCGAGAGGTGTGAGAATGAGTGCAATTGTGCAACGGTTATAGCAATAAACCCAGATTTATCAATCTCCCCTTAGTAGCTTCTACCCGTTAGCTAGCCACCTAGTTAGTGTCACGACCCTAGTGCCTTTTTCCTATATTAAGCACAACATAGCAATATTCTCCTAGCATAATTTAGTTTAAATCATTAGTTTTACAAGAGTAGTTTAAAAACAAAACCCCAAAAATATGTGAAGCGACATTAGAAGCACAACCGCAACTCTAGGCTAGACAGATATTATAACTCCTTTACTAGCTCCCTATGGAATTTCGACCCCGATCCACTATTCGGGTATTAGTTATTGCTACCCACTCTTCCTACCATTGTGTAGTGTTGAGACGGCCGCGATCACTTTTTGGCGCCGTTGCCGGGGAGCTTACGGTGTTGACTATCTGTGTAGCTAGTTTTGTGTTTTGCTTCTCTTTCCTTCTTGTTTACTAATTTTGCGTGTGTCGATCTATCAGGTACAAATGGCTCTCAACGGATATGACCCTCTTGGCAATGTTTTGGCGGGGGAGGAGGTTGAAGATATTGATCAAGATGAGCTACTGGCACCTCAAGTACCACGTAGAGGTAGAAATGCCAATGCAAATCCGAATGAGCAAATCCCAGACCCTCCTCCGCCACCGCCAAGAGTGGCTCCAAGGGTGCCGCCAAATCAAGGTTATGCTAGTGCTATTGTTCCTCCCCGAATCCGGGCGGGGAACTTTCAAATTACAAATGTCATGTTGACTTTGCTCGAGCAAAGAGGGTATTTTACGGGCGCCTCCGACCAAAATGCTTACAAGCACTTGAAGGGGTTCGTAGATACCTGCTAGGGAAGTAAACAAACAAACGTGTCCGAGGATGCTTTGAGATTGAGGCTTTTCCCGTTCTCTCTTCGGGGTAAAGCATTGGACTGGTTAGAAAGGCTCCCCAATCATTCTATCACCACATGGGATGAATTGGCGGACAAATTTATTGCCAAGTTCTTTTCTCCAAGTCATATGGCAGCTCTTCGGGACGAAATTCTAGCTTTCAAGCAAATGCCAACGGAACCATTGCACGAGATCTGGGAACGATATAGAACAATGGTGAAGGAGTGCCCTAACAATGACATGACTGAGGCGATGATCCA
>NW_017679954.1:0-688 GCF_001879085.1 Nicotiana attenuata | reverse complement strand
GCAAAAACACAACAGGTAATGTGAGCAGTTTGAAAACAACAATGATGGTGGTGGTTATTCGAACGAGTGCTATGATGAGCAAAGTGAGGAATGCCAATATGTCAATAATTACCAAGGAAATAGAGGAAATCAGGGAAATCAATAATGGCGCCCCCAAGGTAATTGGGGCAATCAACAAGGTGGCGGAAATTGGAACAACAACAATCAACAACAAAGTGGTGGAAATTGGAACGGGAACAATCCAAACAATAACTGGGGGAACCAAAATAACAATCAAAGCAATTGGAATGGGAACAATAGCAATTGGGGCAACAACAATCAAGGAGGGTGGAATAATAGTGGCAATCAAGGCAACCGGGGGCAAGGCTTTCAAAGGCCCCCCATGTACCAACAACCGAATAATCCACCCCCCTTTCAATCACAAGGGACTATTTCTTTGGGGAGTGATATGGGACGGATAGAAATGATGTTCGAGCAGATGATGAAGAAGAACCAAGATTCCGACGCACAATTGGCTTCACACAACACATCTATCTGGAACCTAGAGGTGCAAATAGGACAAATTTCTCAAGCCTTAAATACCTGACCTAAGGGTGCGCTACCAAGTGACACGGTAGTGAACCTAAAGGGGGGTAACAATCATGTGATGGCAGTTACAACTAGGAGTGGAAGAGGCGGTGATGTGCAT
>NW_017679953.1:0-15053 GCF_001879085.1 Nicotiana attenuata | reverse complement strand
GTAAGATGGACTCTTTTGCAAAGAACCAGTGTATGTGATGCGTCAAGAAAGAGTATCAAAGAGCTCACTAATATCCTTAGCCCCACGGTGGGCGCCAAACTGTTTACCCTGGAATCCGGATAACAATTGAATTTATATGGGGTTTTAAGGATCCGTGAACTAAAAGATACAAAAGGTTTGGATTGAGGAAAATAAAAGATAAAGACTCAACAATTGCTGTTAAAGTAAATAATCGCAGAATATAATATTGCTTAGAACAATTATGCTTGATAGCGTACAAGAATTGAGAGAGATGGTACTCTAGTGTAATGGTTTCCGATCCCCTCTTTATGGGGTCTTCTCCCCTTTTATACATTCTGATTAAGGGTAAAAATAAGGTAGGTAAATTAATTACATCGTGGATCCCTGTAATTACGCCTTAATGGCCTGAAGTGGTTGAGAAAATCACGTTTGGGCGAGATATCCGGCGACGCTTGGTTATCCGTTACGAGTCCGGCTTCCGACCTTATGTGTTTCTCCATCCGGTGGTGACTCATATCGAGCTCTGCAACGGTCTCGAAATGACTCGACCTCGGTTGTTGACGTGGCCGTCGTTCTACCTTGCATCCAGGTCGGGTTCGATGGCCCCGACTTGCCCCGGACCGGACCCAACCCCGATCGGGCTCAAGCAAAAAAGGGTATCACCCAATACAGTATTCATGTTGAAATCGCTTACGTAATGTCTAGAACATTTTTAAATTTATATTTTAAAGAACTTTAATTATAAAAATTATTGTTACTATTCAAGCCGAACAAACCAAATATACTAGACCGAATTAATCGAAAGAAGAAAATCGAACCATGCCGAATGTAATTAGGTATGGTATTGGTATAGTATTTTAAGAAATCAAATAGCGAGAATACCGAAACGAAATATCTAAAATACCATACCGTACCGATCACTAAAAGCTCCTACCTATAAGCCTAAATATGGATAGGTGATATCAAGGTAAACTAAAATAACGTTTATCTTCTGTCGTGGATATAAAATTATGAGATATACATGTAATAGACATACGATTTCGAATGGCAACGCGTCTAGATAAATTAAACTTGTAACGACCCGATCGGTCGTTTTGAGCTCTAGCGCGTCGTTCAGCAGTTGGAAGTCATGAACAGCTTCATTTCAGGTATATTGACTTGTGCGTATGGTCGGAGTTAAATTTCGGGAAATTCGGAGTCAAATTGGAAAGAAAATTTTCATTTCGGCAGCCTTAAGTTGAAGAAAATGGCTAAGATTGGAATTTTGAGTAAACGACCTCGGAATCGGGATCTGAAAGTTCCAGCAGGTTCGTATGATGATTTCGGACTTGGGCGTATGTCCGGATTTGGTTATGGTAACCCGTGAGCATTTCAGCGTATATTGTTGAAGTTAGTATTTTAGAAGAATTTCATAAATTTGGGTTGGAAGGCATTTCAGTGTTATAGATGTCCGTTTGGGATTCCGAGTCTGGGTATAGCTCCGTATGGTGATTCTGGAGCTGGGAGCGCGATCGGAAGTGAATTCGGATGTCCGGAGGTCATTTTGAAGTCATTTGGCTAAATATAGAAATTTGAAGGTTTTTTTTGAGAAAATTCGACCAGAAATGGAAATTTTGATATCAGGGTCGGAATGCGATTCTGAAAGTTGGGGCAAGTCCGTAATGTCGAATGTGACTTGTGTGCAAAATTAGAAGTCATTCCGGAATGATTTTGGTAAGGTTTGAGACACCTAGTCTCTTTTAAGGAAGCTTAAGTTGGAAAAGTCAACCAGATATTGACTTATATGTTAGAGGGCTCAAAATGTGAATTTTATGGTTCGGATAGCTTCGTTAGGTGATTTGGGACTTAGGAGTGTGTCCGGAATATTTTTGTGATGACCGGTGTAGAATTAAGCTTGAATTGGCAAAGTTAGTATTTTGACGAATTCCGATTGATAGGTGAGATTTTGATCCGAGGGTCAGAATGGAATTCCGAGAGTTGCTGTAGCTTCGTTATATCATTTTGGACTTGTCTGCAAAATTTGAGGTCATTCGGACGTGGTTTGGTTGGGTTTTTGGTCAAAAATAGAATTTGGAAGTTCTTGAGAGTCATAGGCTTGAATCCGATGATGATTTGATGATTTGATGTTTTGATGTTATTTTGGGCGTTCCGAAGGTTAGGACAAGTTTGAATGATATTGTGTGACATGTTGATATAATTGGTTAAGGTCCCGAGGGCCTCGGGTGGATTTCGGAAGGTTAACGGAATGGAATTCGGACCCAAAAGAAAAGAAAAAGCTGCTGCAATTTCTGCTGCTAAGCTATCTTTGGACAACAAATGTGCAGTCGTGGAGCGTACTTCGGAGGCCTATATCATATGATCTACAAGGAATTTTGAGATGATTTAAAAATGAAAGTTGTATCCCTTTGTGTCTAGTTTCCAGAAAGCTAAAGAAATCGTAATTTGGACATCTGTAGAGGATGTTATGATCGATTGAAGATGACTGGTGGAGCAGTTTCTCCAGAATTTTCTGATTTCATGGAACCGACTTAAAGCTCATATCTCGGGATATATAAAGAGTTATATGGTGTACAACCTATCAAATTAAAGATCTTCGAGTCTAGTTTCTAAATCTTCAAACCATTTGTCATTTGGATATTTATACAAGACGATATGGGTGTTTAAACAGAAGTGTCCGACAAGGGAAATTTTTAATAGAATGTACAACTTGTATAGCACAAGTGCAAGGTACAACTCGACGAAGCACGGGCAGATTCTTTAAACACGGATTTGGCTTATTCTTTCATTTCTTTCATTTGGCTTGGATGATTTTGGAGAGAATTTCAAGGGGGATTTCATCAAGCATCAAAGGTGAGTTGTTTCTACTTATTTCCAAGTTAAATACNCTGGAGCTGAGCTATAGCCGTTGCTGGGCTTGCAGCATGTCAAAAATCAGTTTTAAGGTTTATAGTCTCTTCGCCGACTGCCTGGGCCCTCGAATCGTCCTCTCCCCGGACGCTATGCGATGATCCGGAGGCCTGATCAGTGTTGAGCGCCATCCGGGAACCGGCATCTATCGGGTTTTCGAGCCCGGGCATTCCATTGTTTCCTGTCTGCTGTTCAAGTTCGTTGTTGATTGATTGTGCCATTCTATGAGTTGGTAATTTGAATGTAAGATGGACTCTTTGCAAAGAACCAGTGTATTGTGATGTGTCAAGAAAGAGTATCAAAGAGCTCACTAATATCCTTAGCCCCACGGTGGGCGCCAAACTGTTTACCCTGGAATCCGGATAACAATTGAATTTATATGGGGTTTTAAGGATCCGTGAACTAAAAGATACAAAAGGTTTGGATTGAGGAAAATAAAAGATAAAGACTCAACAATTGCTGTTAAAGTAAATAATCGCAGAATATAATATTGCTTAGAACAATTGTGCTTGATAGCGAACAAGAATTGAGAGAGATGGTACTGTAGTGTAATGGTTTCCCCTCCCCTCTTTATGGGGTCTTCTCCCCTTTTATACATTCTGATTAAGGGTAAAAATAAGGTAGGTAAATTAATTACATCGTGGATCCCTGTAATTACGCCTTAATGGCCTGAAGTGGTTGAGAAAATCACGTTTGGGCGAGATATCCGGCGACGCTTGGTTATCCGTTACGAGTCCGGCTTCCGACCTTGTGTGTTTCTCCATCCGGTGGTGACTCATATCGAGCTCTGCAACGGTCTCGAAATGACTCGACCTCGGTTGTAGACGTGGCCGTCGTTCTACCTTGCATCCAGGTCGGGTTCGATGGCCCCGACTTGCCCCGGACCGGACCCAATCCGGTCGGGCTCAAGCAAAAAAGGGTATCACCCAATACATAAGAGACTTATATGGAGGATCTAATTGAAACACAGAAACTTATAGCGTTGTATACAGTCTCAGAAAGTAAAGCAGACTTCTCTGATATTCATGCAACTTAGAGGAAAGACCACCTTGCCTCTAATTTATCAGAAAGTTAATGTTTTTATTTATTATCACATTCTATATGTAGATGTTTTTTACCTAACACTTAGCTTGTTTCTTTTCTTCATGTTCTCGGCAATCTGGTCTTCATCCTAGTCAAGTGGATTACATAAATGCTTATGCTACATCTACACTCCTTGGTAATCATTTTGCAAATGTGAAGAACCTCTGTAGTGATTTCTGGTGATAGGCTATAATTACGTATTTTAGTCGATTATTACACTCTAATTTACTGCACTTTATTTGAGTTTGCGTTTTAATCGCAAGTGTTTTGCACTAATTGTGTGTTTTATGCCTTGTAGGAGTGATTCCGAGCTATATAGATGTTATGGAATGAATTCAAGTGGTTTGGAGCTATGAAGTCTGAGTAAAAGCCCAAGGAATTAAGCCGGGATCGTGTTCAGGGGTCAAATTTGATAGTTAAGAACAAACGAAGACTTGAGTAGGTATATTGCGCACTATCTAGTAAAATAGACATAACATTTTGCTCCGAACTCCCTTTAGGCTGTATAATATATGGTTGGAAAGCTAACTCAATGATCTACAACTTTCGTGTTTTACGTTTTTCAAAATTCAAAACGGAACAGGGTGAAAAACGCAGTCGAAACCGCAACAGCAGACCTGGACGCGGACTGAGGCAGTGCACTGGGAAAGTACCGCGCCCGGACCGCGACCGCGAGCGTCCAGACCTGAAAAATTGTCCTTTTTCGCGTAGGAGAAGATATATTTGTTTGGGCTCGACCCTACTTGGTATATATACATGGAAAACGGTATTTTGAGGAGGTTGGAAACGCTTTTGACACAGATTCGACCTAAGGAGGCAGAGACACAATAGGAGCAAGGCGGAGAATTCTTCTACGAGTTTTTCCTTCCTCTTCCTATTTTTCATTGTTGGTTATGGCTTTTTAGTATTGTAGTTTCACATACTATTATGAATAGCTAATTTGTTATCTAGGGTTTTGATAAAACCTTTTGTAGGATAAATTCTTGTTATGTTTTTATATAATTGAGCCGTTGGAATTCTCTACTTGTTCAACTACGTGTTTATTGTTGTTGATTGAATGGCCATAGATTGACTGTGCCTATTTTTTATTTGTTGCTTGAGAAAGGATACATATTTAGGTGGTTGTTGAACAACGTCACTCCTAACGTATGTGAGAAATCAATACAATGGGTTTAAAGGCAGGTTTAGAAATAACAAAGCCTTGACGTGGTCATAATGAGCGGTTAGATAAAGCCAACTAGCGTAGTTCGAGAAAATATGTCTAGTAAATTGTTGTAGTTGCTCGAGAGAGAATTACGGCACCTAAAGTGCCACGATCAGTAGAGAATACATCGGCAAAATTGCAGGGAACATAGCTGTAAGGATTCCGACAATTGGGGAAATCATAACTCTAGACCTCCTTAATTTAGTCTCCAACCCTTTGTCTCGTTAGTTGATAATTTTACCACTTTGTAGTATTTGCTAGTTAATTAGTTAGAAATATAAATTTCAATCTTTATAATTTAGAAAATTGTTCAATCTTGTCTTCTTAGTGATATTAAATAAATATAGCTATGCCTTAGTTCTCTGTAGGATTCGACTCCGGGCTTTTAGACCGGATTATAATTGCAGCGATCGCTTATCCTTTTTAGGACTAGAGTTGGGCGTGATCAAATTTAAAAAATTTTCCCTCAATGGAAAACAGAATTTTTACATTTTTGTATATGTTGCTGAAATATCTTGCTCAGGTGATGCAGTAGAAGCAAATGCAATAAAACGTCTTCTCTGATCATGATACATCAGGGGCTCTGTCCTTGTCCTCTATGAAGGTAATCATATATAATTGGGGTGTTCCACCAAGTCCAAACCGTGATTAGAATAGAGTATGATAAGACATCCCAGTTCTCCTATGAACCAAAGCTGAAGGAGACTTCGTCTCTTGGAAACCTATAGTCATGTCTTTTCTGCAACTGTTCTTACGCTTTCAGCATGCTATCATCTTTTTTAGTTTTTCTGAATTTACTTTGTGGTTATTAGTGGATACTAGCATTCTCCTTTCTGTCATAAATAGCATGTATACCCCCCCCCCCCCCTTCTCTATGAACTCTGCTGAACTTTTACCCAAATATCAGGGTGCCATTGGTCAAATTCAAACTGTTTCAACCAATTTTGATGAATATAGTGTTTTATGAGCTATTGTAACTTGGCTCTTTTGCTATATTGTTTTAAAAGTTTCCAACAAAGCCAAATTGATTGTTTGAAGATCTAATTACCCTAAACCAATGTTTACCATGTGATTGGGTGAATAATCTCCTTAACAGAAAATAAACATTTTGAACATATAGTAAGAATCAAAATGGAAACACTTTGTCCAAATTTTTTATCGAACATATAACATTTCTCTCAAGATTCTACAATCATGACCACTACAAGTCCTCCAAATTTACTATTTTGGCTCGACAACCCATAAAGTCAGTTTTAAGAAAATCCTTAAGCAAACACCAACCGAAAGATGTTAAATTCATTGATTAGTAATAGTTTAACTCACAAGAGTTTCTTGTGCTAATCTTGTACGAATCAGACTAAGTGTTTTCCCAATAAAAATCCAAAAGACGAAACTAGAGAATCTTGTAGTTAGGATCTTACATATGTCCTCGCAGCAAGCAGCTCGACCGATTCTCTTATCCCACCCTTTTTCTTTTTCATATGTTTGTCCTCAAAGACCTCAGCATAAGTCACAAGTCTCCTTTTTTTCTTTTCCTGCAAAAAAAAGTTAAGTTAGATAAAGTTCAATTGCATCTAGTTAAAATCAAAACAAATATAATCAGAAAGTTACCATTCTCCTTCAATGGGTCTCCATACTAATTGAACCCCCAGTGTGCAATGAGCTACCCGTATTAGAGGCTCGGGCAGCCTTTGTAGTATTGCTCCTCTTCTTAAATTCTTCAGAAGCCCATCTCACATTAAGTCTACCCCATATGTCTTTTAGTATCCAACCGGGCATCTTGCCGTTTTGTCGAGCTTTATAAAGGAGATTTTGAAGCCGATCAATAGCTTTTTTCTCGAAATTATGCCTTATTTGCTGATGATATTTGGGGGTGAAGGTTGGAAAAGTGTGGAAACACGATAAATACTCCTAGTTTGGGAGGGGTTTTAAAAAAAATGCAAACATTTTGATTGGTGGGTACAACGGTGGAGGCTTCTATATAAGGAGCTTCAATTCCCTCATTCCAATGCACCAAAAATCGGAGTGAACGCAATAGAGCGTAGATAGATTAATCCACAAATTGTAGTCTATGAGATAAATAGAGAGTGGAAGTAATATCGTAGCGTGGTGTTTAAAATAAAGTATGTTATTTCTTTTGATGTTATAGTATTCTTTTGACACTACCAAGTTGTAATATTATAGTGATATTATATTACTCCGCCCGGGTATTGTATTTTACCCCGTTAAAATATTTGGTGTCGTTGTTACTCTTTTGTGTTGTTATTACTTACCGTGGATATTATTCCTCGGCGGAATTTTTTTCTTTCTCAACAACGTGGTATCAGAGCCATGGCGAATAATAGTCTGCTGTCTTTTTAATACCCCCTTCTTACGAAAGATAATTATGAGAAATGGTGTCTACGTATGAAAGTCATTCCGGGCTCCCAGGATGTGTGGGAAATTGTATGAAAGTGATTTGGATGATGTCATGTTTGAGAAGGTGGCAGATGCTACCACCTCAAAAGAAGCTTAAGAGATTTTATAAAATTCTCTCCAAGGAGTTGACAAGGTGAGAAAGGTAAAATTTCAAACTCTAAGGGCTGATTTTGAAGTTTTAAAAATGAAAGAATCAGAATGCATTTTGGATTATTGTTCAAAAGTGAAGGCTATAGTAAATCAATTAAGAAGATACGGGGAGGCCATAGAAGATGTCCGTATAGTAGAAAAGATCTTTCATACTTTAACACCTAAATTTAATTTTGTGGTGTGTGCTATTGACGAGTCTAAAGATTTTGACTCTATGACGTTGGAGCAATTGGAGGGTTCTCTACAGGCTCACGGAGGAAATATCAAGATGAGACAAGAAGTACCATTGGAGAAACTTCTTAAAACTCAGGCATCCTTCAAGGATTATGGAGGTTAAAAGAGCTATCGTGGGAATAGACGAGGACGAGGCCCTGACGGTCATGGAAGAGAAAGAAGTATTGGTAAAAACTTCAACAATAAAGTTAAAATCCACAAAACATTTAGAGGTCATGGTCGTGGACAAAGAGGAAGAGGACGTGGCTACTATCAAGAAAATAAGGGACAAAGGTATGACAAATCAAAAATTGAGTGATATAATTGTCATAAATTTGGCTGTTACTCTTGGGAATGTCGTAGAAACGTTAAAGAGAAAGCTAGCCTTGTTGTAGAAAAGAAAGAAGAAGATGAGTCAACATTGTTGCCAGCACTCAGAGAAGAAGACATGGATGATTGTAGCTCATGGTATTTGGACAATGGAGCAAGCAATCATATGTGTGGATGCAAAGATAAGTTTGTGGAGATCAATAAAATGGTGAGCGGTAATGTTTCCTTTGGAGATACCTTAAAGATTAAAATCGAAGGGATATGTACGTTTTCTGATCTCCTGTAAAATTGGTGGCCACAAGTTAATTCAAGATGTTTATTCTGTGCCAAAATTAAAAAGTAATATTTTGAGTTTGGGATAACTTCTTTAAAAGGAATATGACGTCTACAAGAAAAATATGCATCTTTGGCTTAGAGATTCAAGTGGAATTCTAATTGCTAAAATGCATATGGCAAAGAATAGATTATTTTTTCTGAATCTTAAGACAATTGATGCACAGTGTTTAAAGGCTAATGTGCAAGATGAATCATGGTGTTGGCACATATGATTTGGGCACTTGAATTTTGAACCGCTCAAATCAATGGGAGAAAAGAACATGGTGCATGGGATACCATCAATCAACCATCCAAATTAATTGTGTGAAGCTTGTCTTCTTGAAAAACATGCAAGGAGGATTTTTTCAATGTAGGCCATGTCAAGATCAACCAAGCCGCTCCAGCTTGTTCACACTGATGTATGTGGACCAATCAATCCACATTCCTTTGGTAAAAATATATACTTTGTGCTTTTCATTGATGACTTTAGCATAAAAGACTTGGGTTTATTATGACGACCCAAAGGGTCATCACCGGACTTCTTCCTATTTCCGTGCTTCCGAGGCCTTGAAAACCTTGCTTTTAATTGCCTCGATTTGCATGCGCAGTCCGGGCGCGAAGCCGAAAAGTTTTTATGTCGAAATATGTGAACTTTGTGAAAATTTTGAAGAATTTTGATATTAATATTGCTAAAGTTGACTTTGGTCAACATTTTTGGTAAACAGATCTGGACCCGTGATTTGCCGGTCCCGGAGTGTCCGTAGAAAAATATGAGACTCGGGCATATGCCCGGAGTCGAATTTCGAGGTCGAGAGCCCGAGAAATGAATTTTTCTGTGAAATTATTTTTCTGAAATTCTTAAGGAAAATGGAAATAAAAATTTATTAAAAGACTATGGTATCGGGCTCGTATTTTGGTTCCGACGCCCGGTACAAGTCTTAAATATGTGTTAAGCGCTTTCTGTAAAGTTTGGTCGAAATCGGACGTCATTTGACGTGTTTCGGACCTAAATATCTAAAGTTAGAAGTTTAAGAAGTTTGAAATAAAAATGATGATTTTGAGGCTTGATCCATTGATTTTGATGTTATTTTGGCGATTTGATCGCTCGAGTAGGTTCATAGGATGTTATTGAGTTAGTGTGTGTGTTTGGTTAGGAGCCCCGAGGGCTCGGGAGTGCATTCGGAGGTGTTTCGGGATGTTTTGACTTAGGAAAACATAGCAGAAATTCTGCTATTTTTGCCCAGTGATTTCCTCTTACGCGATCGCAATCTTCAGCCCGCGATCGCGTACCTTTGGCTCTTTACTCTTTCGCGCTCGCGTACTTGATCACGCGATCGCATTGCCTTAGCATTTCCTTCAATGCGTTCGCACCAGTAGGGTTGCGATTGCACAGACCAAGTTTTGGACCCCCCCCCCCAGTATTCCCTTACGCGATCGCATTACAACCCACGCGATCGCGTTGACCATTCTGTGTAACCCTTCGTGATCGCATCCCTACATCCGCGATCGCGTAGGGCAAATTCGCCCAGTTATTCGGAAGTCTAAAACAGAACCAGTGACGGGATTTTTCTTCATTTTTCACACGAGCTCTTCTCTTAAACCCTCCATAGACGGAATTCAAGCTCTCCTTCCTCCATAACTCTTTGGGTAAGTAATCTTAACATCATTCCCTCATTATTTCTTCATCTAATTACTAAATTCCTAGCCCTAAATCATGAAATCAAAGTAAAAATTAAGGGTTTTGGGTAGAGTTAGGTTTTTGGGAATTTTGGGTGATTCAACCTCAATTTGGGGTCGAATCTTGAAATAAATTATATATTTGAACTCGTGGGGTTATGGGTGATTGGATTTTGGTCCGAGCCTCGTGTTTGGACCATGTGGGACCGGTGTCGAATTTTGGTGTTTTGGGAGAATGGTTGGAAAATTCATTCCTAGACTATGAAATCATGTTTTTGAGCCCTTATTGATATTATTGAACTAATTATGACTAGATACCGTTGTTTCGGAGTCGGATTGTATAGGAAAAGCGGTAATTGAGGATTGATTGCTATTCTTCGGACCGAGGTAAGTGTTTGTTCTAACCTTGGCTTGAGGAAATAGGATTAGGATGTTATTTGCTACTTGCTAAATGTGGAGTATGGTGTATAGGCATGGTGACGAGTTTCTATACATCGACGTCTAGCATGAGCGTGAGTCTTAATTGCTTTTAATTCGAATGATGTGACACCACTACCTAGTCTAGTGAATAAATTTCATATAATGTGAACGGTAGATGAAAGAATTGTGATTGGTATAGTTTGGAGCGTTGGCTCGAACAAGAATGTGATAGTTGAGAAAGAAATGATGCAAAAGAGGATGGGTTGTGATTATTCCCTTTACGGGACGTGTAGACTATTATTATGTACTCTCCCTTGTCGGGATAGTTGGGCTGTCAGCTCTACCCTTGCCGGGTTAAACTGTTATGTTGTCGAATTCCCCTAATGGGGCCTTCTTTACAAAGTCAGATATTTTGAATTATAATATGGGATCGTGTGGCACGCCGACCACTTATATATATTATGAAATGGGATCGTGTGGCACGCCGACCACTTATGTATATTATAAAATGGGATCGTGTGGCACGCCGACCACTTATATATATTATAAAATGGTATCGTGTGGCACGCCGACCACTTATATATATATATATTATAAAATGGGATCGTGTGGCACGCCGACCACTTATATATTATGAAATGGGATCGTGTGGCACGCCGCTTATGAATTAAGAAATGGGATCGTGTGGCGCGCCGACCACTTATATATATGAGCTATGGTATGGAGATAGTTTCGTCGTTATATCCATTGATCTGTATTCGCTGTATCCTTCCCGAGCATGCCCCTTCCCCTTTTTAGTTGATATTCTCTATTGTTATTTTCTGTTGCCTTGTATATATTTATCTGCACAGGTTGTTTTTGGTAGGCCCTGTCTAGCCTCGTCACTACTTCGCGGGGTTAGGCCAGGCACTTACCAGCACATGGGATCGGTTGTGCTGATGCTACACTTCTGTGCTTTTTGCATAGATCATAGTACCGGAGCAGGAGCCTTTGGTCAGCAGTAGGAGCGTTGGGAGCTTACTTCAGTCCGGAGATTCCGAGGTAGCTTGCTGGCGTCCGTATGGCTCGGAGTCTCTCTTATCCCGGTCTTTTGTTTGATTTCCCTTGTATCAGATCAGACAGTACTGTACTCTCATTCAGACTTTGTATTTACCATTCAGTAGAAGTTCGTGAGTTAGTGACACCAGATCTAGGTAGAGGTGTATTTTAAATTCCGTACTTGGTTTCTGTTATTTATGTTTCGAGATTCCTCTTTTATGTTGATTGCCTCGTTCTTATTTATTTTGTTAGTGATAATGAGAGTAGTGTTAAATTAATTGGCTTGCCTAGCTTCTATTAGTAGGCGTCATCACGACTCCCAGGGGTGGGAAATCCGGGTCGTGACAAGTTGGTATCAGAGCACTAGGTTACATAGGTCTCACAACTCATGGACAACCTCGGTAGAGTCTGAGGGATCGGTACGGAGACGTCTGTATTTATCCCCCAGAGGCTACGGAGTTAGGAAAAGTTTCACTTTTGTTCTTTCCTGTCGTGCGATTCTGTTTCTCAAATATTGATTGTCTTTCTACTCTGTTCTTTCGCAGATGGCGAGAACACGTGCTTCCTCTTCCACCGCGCAGCAGCCCGAGCCCCCAGCAGCAGCTCTTGCGAGGGGCAGAGGCCGAGGCCGTGCCAGAGGCCGAGGCCGGGGCAGAGCTTAGTCCCGAGCAGCAGTCCCAGAGGTGGAGCCTCATGTTGATTACAATGAGGAGGCTCCAGCCACAGCAGCTCCGGTGGGCCCAGCTCAGGTCCCAGAGGGGTTCATAGCCACCCCAGTTCTTCAGGAAGCTCTGGTCCGATTGGTAGGCTTTGTGGAGAGCGTCACTAGAGCGGGTTTGCTTCCAGTAGCCCCAGCCACTTCCCAGGCTGGAGGAGGGGTTCAGACTCCTGCTACACGTACTCCGGAGCAGGTAGCTCCCCAGGCTCAGGTTCCGGTGGTTCAGCCAGCGGTAGTAGTCCAGCCGAGTATTGTGACTCAGACCGGCGATGGAGCGGCTATGTCTTCAGATGCTTTGTGGAGGCTTGATAGGTTCTCCAAGCTCTTCACCACCACATTCAGCGGTGCTTCATCAGAGGATCCACAGGATTTCTTATTCAGCTGACATGAGATCCTTATGACTATGGGTATTGTGGAGACCAATGGGGTCGACTTCGCCACCTTTCGGCTTGCAGGATCCGCCAAGACTTGGTGGAGGGACTATTGCCTATCTAGACCAGCAGGGTCTCCAGTATTGACATGGGATTAGTTCGCGGAGTTGTTTTTGGAGAAGTTTCTCCCAGTTACTCAGCGGGAGGCACTACGCAGGCAGTTCGAGCGCCTCCAGCAGGGCTCCATGACAGTCACACAGTATGAGACTCGGTTCATTGATCTGGCACGCTATGCTATTGTTATACTCCCCACCGAGAGAGAGAGGGTGCGGAGGTTTATTGATGGATTGATTCAGCCGATCCGTCTCCAGATGGCTATGGGAGCTGGTAGTAAGATTTCTTTTCAGGAGGCGGCCAATGCGGCCCGTAGAGTTGAGATGGCTCTTGCACGGAGAGGTGGTCATGGGTCAGACAAGAGACCCCGTCATGCAGGTAGATTCAGTAGTACCTCGTCTGGAGGTGGGGATTCTTATGGTAGAGGCCATCCTCCGAGGCCCTTTCAGTCAGCCCTACAGGTCTCACATGGTACTTCAGGTGGTCGTGGCTCTCAGCCGCAGTCTTCTGACCAGCAGCTTTTCAGTTCACCATCAGCACCTATCAGCGCACCACCACTCCGTTATTCTCAGTAGCCGAGGGCTTGTTACACGTGTGGCAACACGAGACATATTGCCAGGTATTGCCCTCGAGCTTCTGACAGCTCTCAGCAGCAGGGTCCTCGTCCTATGATTCAGGCATCAGGTGATCCACAGGCCGCCCAGCCAGCTAGAGGCGGGGGTAGAGGCCATAGAGGTGGAGGTAGAGATCATAGAGGTGGAGCTCGGACCGCCAGAGGTAGAGGCCAGCCAGCAGCCGATCGTCCCAGAGATATGGTTCAGGGAGGTGGGCCCAGCCCCGGTGTTATGCTCTTCCAGCCAGGCCAGAGGCTGAGTCTTCAGATGCAGTTATTACAGGTACTATTCTGGTCTGTGATAGGGATGCTTCAGTGCTATTTGACCCTGGGTCTACGTATTCATATGTGTCGTCCTATTTTGCACCCTACCTGACTATGCCTAGTGATGCTTTGGGTATTCCTGTTTATGTATCTACACCGGTGGGTGATTCTATAGTGGTCGACCGAGTTCATCGTTCTTGTGTGGTAGTGTTTGAGGGTCTTGAGACCCGTGTTGATTTATTGCTCTTAGACATGGTGGATTTCGACGTTATATTAGGGATGGATTGGTTGTCCCCGTATCATGCTATCTTGGATTGTCACGCCAAGACCGTGACCTTGGCTTTGCCAGATTTACCCCGATTGGAGTGGAGGGGGACCCCAGGTCATGCCACCCGCAGTGTTATCTCATATGTGAAGGCTCGACGCATGGTCGAGAAGGGGTGTCTAGCTTATCTGGCGTATGTTCGCGATTCCAGCTCAGAGGTTCCTTCTATTGATTCTGTTCCTATTGTTCGGGAGTTCCCCGAGGTTTTTCCTTCAGACCTGCCGGTTATGCCGCCCGACAGGGATATTGATTTCTGTATTGACCTGGCCCCAGGCATGCAGCGCATTTCTATTCCGCCGTATCGCATGGCCCCGCCAGAGTTGAAGGAGTTAAAGGACCAGCTACAAGATTTTCTAGAGAAGGGTTTGATCAGGCCTAGTGTTTCTCCTTGGGGTGCGCCAGTGTTATTTGTGAAGAAAAAGGATGGATCGATGAGGATGTGCATTGATTACCGGCAATTGAATAAGGTGACGATAAAGAACAAGTATCCACTGCCGAGGATTGATGATTTGTTTGACCAGCTTCAGGGTGCAAAAGTGTTTTCAAAGATAGACTTGAGATCTGGCTACCACCAGCTAAGGATTAGGGCATCCGATGTCCCTAAGACAGCATTCCGCACTCGGTACGGGCATTATGAGTTCCTGGTCATGTCGTTTGGGTTGACCAATGCCCTAGCAGAATTCATGGAGTTGATGAACCGAGTGTTCAGACCATATTTGGACATGTTCGTGATAGTCTTTATTGATGATATTCTGGTATTCTCCCGCAGCCAGGAGGAGCACGAGCAGCACCTCAGAGTGGTTCTTCAGACTCTGAAGGATAGTCAGTTGTATGCGAAGTTCTCGAAGTGCGAGTTCTGGTTGAGTTCGGTT